>NW_027458660.1:290000-570617 GCF_050624435.1 Tenrec ecaudatus
TACATACCTTGAGTTCTTTCTAGGAGGCAATGTTAATATTCTCATTTCCGAGTTGAGGCCACAGAAGTTTGGACAATTTCTGGATGTTGTTGTTGCTGGCAGGTGCTCATCAAGTTGGTTCCAACTCATAGCAACCCCCGTGCATACCGGAAGGGAGCATGGCCCCGTCCTGTGTCCCCTTCTCTGGAGGGCACTTGCCTCAAATCTTTAAATTAAAAGCTTCATGTTTTGTCAAATGAAATCATTTCTTCAGTCAATCTCAGAAATCTTTATGTAAAAACGTTGGAAACGCCTTTCACTCAATGTCTAGGGAGGCTGAGTAAGGTGGGAGGGGCTCCAGGACAGATGGTGGGAATCACTCCTGCAGGTGGGTGGTAGGATGGAGAGGCCAGTCTGACTTGCCTCCCTGGTGACTGACCTCAACCAGCAATGGGCAGCTGGACACATGGCATGAAGTGATCTCTGGTCTTCGTGGCGGTGGATGCCAGTAGACCGTCAGGTATGGGAGACCCATGAGAAAATAGGTTACTTTTCTCTTTCTCTCCAAGTTTCTCTGTGATCTCTCTATGCTGCCTGAGCCCGCATGCATACTGACAAAGGCAGACATGTGCACACACATGGCAAAGTAAATAGAGACGCCCACATTCACAGACGTATCCATCCACGTGCAAATAGGCACATATTTGCACATGCATGCCAAAGCAGACACAGACATCCATGAATGCACATGTATTCGTGCAAGCTGATTTTCATGGGGAAAAAAAGATCAGATCTATCACTATCAAGTCCACTCCAACTGAAAGCAACTGTAGAGCACAGAGGAGAACTGCCCCACTGGGTTTCCACAGCTGTCATCTTGTCAGACACAGTCAGCCACCACTTTCTCCTGCAGAGCAGCTGGGGTTTTCCAACTGCCGGCCTTTCACTTAGCAGTCGAGCACTTGCTGGTTTTCATAGGAGTCTGGAAATCAGTTTCATTGCCTGCTAGTCACACCTCCTCTGTGAGTTAGCACAGCCTGGTAAGCTTGGAAGGAGAAAAATCTTCCTTCCAGAGGTAGTTGAGTGGTTTTCCCCTGAGGAAATGGTTCAGAAGATTTCCTTCAAGAAATCAGAACACTCTTGAAGAGAAATTTCCTGCCAAAACATTTACTTGCTTGACAACGAGACAAATGAAGCAGCCCTCTGACTTCCCCCTTGGGTCCTCTTTCTCATCATGACTGCTCTGCTCAGCTACAAGGCTCCAGGTCCTGGGAGCAAGGGTGACCTTCTATTTGGAACCTAACACGGCTCCACTGTGAGTCAGGGAAAGACCTGGAATCTTGAGCATCCTGAAACGGGGCCTGCATAGCAATATCATCTGTCATCAGGCTCATCGTTTCTCTCATTTTTTGTAAGATCATTGAGCCCTTGGAGCCCTGAGAAGTTCTCTCAGCGGAAGCCATCCTCCTCCCATGAATCCAAGAGGGACTGCTTAAAGATTGTTGTCTTCTACTTACAGGAATACCAGCAACCAATTGCCATTGAGTCAACTCGGACTCATATAGAGCCCAAGTGTGTTAGAGAAGTCCGGTCCCTAGAATTTTCCATGGCTGAGGTGAGTTTTTTTCCAGAAGCATATCACCAGGCCCTTCTTGGAAGGCACCTCTGGGTGAACTCAAACCTTTAACCCATAGTTCGCAGCCTAGCTCATGAACAACACCATCCAAGGACGGTACAGTTCCTTGCAAATGGTCACCTGCAGTAGATGAACCAAGGTCAAGTAACTGCCTGAGAAACATCAACCAGAGGAAAGCAGAGTGAACCCCAGGGTTCTTGGGAAGAGGGCCAGAGAGGAAAAAGGAGAAAACAGCTTTCTTGGGACATCAGAAAGGAAAGGACTCCACTTAGTGGATGCCATAGAACAATCCCAAGCCAAGCATGGGTGAGAAACAGACCCCACCCAAACCCAGCGGGCTGGATTCTGTCGCCAAGTGTTGAACACCAGACATGGATATGACAGAGCCGCTAGTCGTCCGTGGAAAGAAACTGTTTGCCCATTGTCTGGTAGTTTTGCAGCATTTGAACAACCAGGCCTCTGCTGCCTCTTCTGGCCTGAAATATAATTGCAGCCATAACCACCCAGCGTTTCAATGGGTAGAACTCCCTGGGGAGGGCTAACTACCCAAATCATTTGGGAGATCATTTTAGAATTGTCCAGGAGATCTTTGGCTGTGTCTATTATATGAACTATGGTGTCTTTTTTTTTTTAAAAAAGAAACTTTTTATTGTAAGGTGGGTTAAGATTTACAGAGAAAATCAGCTTTGCACATAACAATTTATACTCGTTTTTTTATGTGACATTGATGACAATCTCCTGCAATGTAATATCACTCATGCCATTGAAACTCTGCTTCCTGTTTTCATTCACCCTTCTCCCCTAACCTTGCCTGCCTTTTGAATTTGGCCTTGGGCAAATACTGCCTATTAGCTTTTGAATGGTTGATGGTTCTGAGGAATGTGTGCTCCTCAGTGCTATGATTCATTTTGGTGTAGTTGTTCTTATCAGGTGCCATTGAGCCAGTTGCAACCCACATTGACCCTATGCCAAACAGAAAGAATCACTACCTAGCCCTGAATTATTCTCCTAATTGTTCCCAAGCTTGAGCCCCTTGTTTCAGTCACTGTCAATCCATCTCCTTAAGGGGCTTCCTCTCTTTCACTGTCCCTCTACTTCACCTGGCATGATGTCCTTCTCCAGGGACTAGTCTCTCTTAATAACATGACCAAAGTATGTGAGAGGAAGTCTCACCATCCTTGCCTTTAAGGAGCCCTCTGACCATACTTCTTCTAAGACAGATCTGTTTGTTCCCTTGGCAGTCCATGTTACTTTCAATATTCTTCACCAGCACCACAATTCAAACATATCAATTCTTCTTCAGCCTTCCTTATTCAATGTCTGACTTTCACATACTTATGAGGCAATTTAAATTACTATGGCTTGGGTAAGGTGCACCTTAGTCCTCAAAGTAACATCCTTGCTTTTTAGCACTCTACAGACGTATTGTGCACCAAATGTATCCATACGCAATGCATCATTTGATCTCATGATTGCAGCTTCCAAGAGCATTGATTATATACCTCATCAAGACAAAAATCCGTGACAACTTCAACAAATAACAACAAATAAAAAAACAACAAACTTCTCCATTTATCATGGTACCTATTGATCAAGTTGTGAGGATGTGTGTCTTCTTGACATTGAGTTGTAATCCATACTGAGGGCTGCAACCTTTGATTCTCATAAGGTTCACTTTATAAACCTGTCTATTTTTCAGGGGGTGGAATTCAGTTCCAGACCTGAAGGGTGATGAAGGACCATAGTAGTGGGGATCTCACTAGTCTATCTAACCAATAAACCTCATCTTTTATCATTATTATTACTATTGGTAGTAGTAGTATGACTTTCAGTTTTCTGACACATTACTCCCCACTCTATCTAGGATCATGTACCATGATCCCTTTCAGAGCAGCTGTTTGTGATAGGCAGGCACCTTTTAGTTCTTCTGACCTTAGCATCATAGAGGCTGAGGTACGCATAGTCCATTACTGATTTGGACTAATTGTTGCCAGGCATCTTGATTTTATTCACTGTTATTTGCTCCAGACAGGGTCCAATAGTTTATAGTGCCAGCCTAGCCGATAAACACAAGTAGGATTAATCGAAGGGCAGAGGGATAGATGGTTTCGTGAGCCTCGCCTTGCTTGTTCTGTGCCTCAATTTAAAGGGGTACACTACCTGTGGGATGCCTAGCTTGTGGACTGTGTCGCTGTAAGTTGAGGTTCATTTAATCCCACAGGATTGGTATGTTCATCTCTGGAGCTGGGGACCGACAGTTGGTGACAGTTGGTGACTTGCCTTGCTGTTTGCTGCCTGGGTATATATAGCCCAGCTCTCTCTACAGAAAGGGACTGGCAACTGGCGGCTCTCAAGCCTTAAAGGACTGCTAGTGTCTCACTGTTTTATAATTTCACTGTTAGTTTCTTGTGTTATCTATCTGTATATAATTTAGTGGTTCATTTCTTCTATTGTATATCTAGCTTTTTAATATATTTATATATAATTACTAGCAATATGGTTTTCTCTCTCTAGAGAACCCTGTCCAACACATAGGGTGAGACCAAGAACCGACTTTTAGTTTGCTACTCACTAGCTTTTGAAGACCCCAGTCACTTCCCTGATGGATACAGAACATTGTCTTTGTGAGCTAGTTTGTTCCAATTGATCTTGAGGTCTCTCAGAGCTATGTTCCTGATCCCCCATATTTAGGACACGCTCCCTCAAGGGGTTTTGTTATACCTAAGACATTTTCATAACTATGCCTCCTGGATGCACTATTATATTCATGAACATATTTGTAGTATATGCTAATATGTATATAGAACTATTCTCTGGCAAACCTATATTTATTCATGGGGCTAGTCCCATTCTCCTTCCCACAACTGCTCAGATTTTGTGGTTTTTCTATCTATCTATTTATCTCTCTAGCTATCCTTGTATGTTATTGTTATTATTGGAGTATTTATCTCTGTTGCCTTTAATGCTTGTAGTCTACTGAGAAAGGATAGTGTTTTGATGTTCCAAATGTTTCCTCATTTTCTGGGTTACATGACACAAACCAATAGAAGAAGAGAAAAGAAAAAAATTTAACCCAAGTAATAACACCAACAATAAAACCAATTTAGTCTTTTTTTTTTTGGAGAACTTTCTTTTATTCTTGCAGTTTTATACCAGGAATTCAACATTTAATAATCCATTTTCCACAATGAACCCTTAAATTGTACACTGACATCCTTTAACTCCTTAACTTATTTACCACTCTCCTTCAAGTCTGAAGAAAATTATTAATTCATTGAGTTCCACAGACAGCACAGTCCCACTGAGATGACATTGAGCCTGAACTCCTCCACTCATATCAGAATTAAGAACAGCCAGTATCAAACTGGCCCGAAACCTGATTGTGTTCTTGGCTCAGGATATCTATAGTAAATTTGTGAAGTCACACTAAAACAGAAAAATTAAGTAAGGGATGTATGTATTATAAAATTTTTTTCACAGTACAGTAAAAATTAACATTGAAAGTTTACCAAATTTTAACCATATAATCGGTGTTTTAGCCAATTAAAAAATTTTAAATGCTTGATTAACTGTGACTCAATTGCAAATAACTTCATGTAGGATCTTTTTTTTTCTTTTAAAGTTTGCCCAGCCTTTTAAAATGTTTACAGAATTAATATAACTTTTAAAACATCAAAATATGCTTGCTGTACATATTGCACTTTTCTGCTAGAACTGGGCTAGAGTCTTCCCTGGCAAGACACCAAAACTATTGAATAAAATATACTTTTAAATCAATAGGTACTTGATTATTTTCCCTGAAATCATCAACATCATTACCAAAATCTTCCAGGATTTTGTAAGATTTGATTCCTTAAATACAGCTTTAAAATTAAGTTAAAGAGGGAAAAAAGCCCTCAGATGTTTGACTTTTATTGTCCTTGTTCTGGTCCTTCAGTGACCAAAGAGGATTTAAAACAAATTGTGTTCATGTTTCCTGACTTAATAAAAAGCTACAAATCCAAATTTTAAAATTATATTATTCAACTTAAAAATTATACTAATCAAAGAGCTATAAATCTTGATATGTCTATGTCTGTCTATCTGCAGGTTCCTTAGAAACTTTCAAAATTTTTATAATTAAGAGGTTTTAATCAATGATGCAGTAAAATCAAACCAGGTAAGGAAAATTATTTTGCAAAAATAAAATCACTTCCCAAAATGCTTGACAGAAACCAACTATTCATTTTCATTTGTGTTCCATTGAAGACATTACTGAAATCTGTCCAATGGTTTATTTCCAAGTGGTCCACTATGAAAATCTTCGGAATGTTCTAAGACTGGCTGTAGCTAGAGTTCTGACTTCCATTTGGACCCTGCTCTCCTTCACTGTTTGGAGGTGGTTTTGGTTTGGGCATCTTACTAAGAATAGTTGCCATCTCTTTTCTCTCATCAAAATTCTTCCACTGTTCATAGAGTTTTAAAATGACCCTGATTATTTCCAAAATCTTTTCCATGTCCACAGAAAGCTCAGCAAACCATTGTCTGGCATCTTTCTGCTGTACAACACAGGCCACATGTAGGCAAGCTAAAGCTATCATGAAAGGAGGGTACAGTAGGCAAAGCTCCGTTCGATAGGTATCATTCACTATCCTCCATGCCAGGGGAAGCAACATGTCTTCTTGGCCCATGTCCTGCACATACTGGAGCAAAGGTCTATAAGGATGATACACTATCAAGCAACAATCCATTAGTTCTAAAAGATAAAATTCACATTCTAATACATGATTCATCCTATAAGGAAACTCCTTTGGAAAGGCATATGAAAATCTAGTTTTTAATACAGAAGTAGCAGCAGCAATCAACCTTGTATTTGAGACTACTCCAAATTCCTCTACTTTGGATGCCAAAAACACACAAGTAGGGGCCATTAATATGGGATCTATACTTTTCAGAGAATACCTGGCATAGAATCTCTTGAAATAGACTGTAGCAGTGGCAATAACTTGCTGTCTTAATTTAAGATGTTCAACTAATGCCTGAATAACATTTGTAAAAAATATTTGTAGTTTCCAATACTCTTCTTCTGAGAGAAATTTTAAGTCCTTTTGGCGCTCCTTCAGAAGGTCTTGTTTATCCAAAATCCATTGCAAATAGTGGGAGCTCTGCCAAAAGTTCCCTGCCATGGAACACAGCTTGTCCTGATGAAGAAGCACCAGCCGGCGGAGCGACCCGCGGAGCGACCATAGACCCAGCCCGCTCGGTACCCGAGCTCCGTGACTGCAACCAGCTCCACTCCGCTCCGCGGCGGCAACCCCAATTTAGTCTTTTGGTTAAGAATTACTCAGACTTCCCCACTCCTAGGCTAACCCTTGAAAGAAAAAGAATGAGATAAAAGACCATAGGGAGGAAGAAAGGAGAGTGAGAGGCAAGGGAATAAAGAAAGAAGGTGGCAGGGTTGTGTGAACAATTAATGTGGACCTTCTTTGATGTGTATTAAAAATAATATTGACTGGTTTTTTCAATACTCACCAAAAATTATTTATATCAATCAAGAAAACCTCACTACTCTGGAATCAATTATGACATATAGCAACCCTTTGGACAGAGTATAGAACTGCCCCTGTGGGTTTCCAAGGCTGTAAATCGTTACAGGAGTAGAAAATCTCATATTTCTCTTGGGGAGTGGGGGTGGGGTGGGGGGAGTTTCGAACTTCTGATCTTGCAGTTAGAAGTCCAACTCATAATCTACTTCACCAACAGGGCTCCTCCTTTCATCATTAATCTAGACTGTTTGACCTTCTTGGCTTACTGGGTTTTATTTTCTCGCTTTGGAAGATATGGTACCAAAATACACACCATTTCCTAGCCCCCCAAAAAATCAAAAGTAAGCACAAAAAAAAAAAAGGAAAAACTAGCAACCCAATCCAAACCAACTAACCTATTTAGCCATATAGATAAAGGATACTAGTAGCCAACCTCTGTGTTGGGGGCAATAGGGATGGATGGGGACTGTGGTTAACAGGCACATGTCAGCTCATCCACAGGGGACATTCAAATTCTAGCTCCAGACTGTTGTTGCCTTGGGGAAATGCAAGGATTTTAAGGCCTGATTTTCTGTTTGTAACTGAGATGCTGAGAATATAAAATTCGATGTGAAATCGTCAACTTTTCAAATATTGGATCACATTAGTTAAAACCACTTTTCAGGCTGCTCATCATCATACTAGCACATCATTAGGCTAAAATCATATCAAAGACATCTGGTTTGTCCCCTGTGCCCTTTAAGGACAACTGAAACATAAGGACGGGAATGTGACATTCATTCTTCCTCTAGACCCTCACCCTTTGCCTCCATTGGCTGGCGTTCATAGAAGAGGCAGACGGTTTTGTTCAACTTCAGCATAATCAGAGTCCTGAGAGTTAAACACAATACATATATAATTTCATACTAGTCGTTTTAATATTAGCCCAAACAAAACCAACAAAAACCCAACCCGTTGCTGTTATGTTGGTTCTGGCTCCTGAGGACCCCCTAGGTGCCAGGGAGAAACTACACATCACAGGTTTTTCAAGCCTGTGGGCTTCTAGAAGCAGGCCATTATTTATTTCTTCTGAGGGGTGCAACTGCCCACCACTTGATACGTTGAGTCCTTAACCATTTGTGCCACCCAGGGTCTCCCAGTCTTCGTATGTGACCCCCAAATTCCTTGACAGGCTACCTATAGGAAGGTAGAGTCTATGCCCTTTCCCCTTAAATTGGGATGTTTCATGACCTCTGTGACCAATAGATTATGGAGAAGATGACACTGTGACATCTAGTTTGGGCAACCCCCTTCCCTCCCCCAAAGTGCTTCACAGCTTCTGAAAAATCCCTTCAAAGTCTTCTTCTTGAGTGCTCACCCTCAGAATGTCCAGCCTCCACGTGCTACCTCTCAGGACACTTCTCTGCACCCGGACACTATGCTGAAAGAAGCCTGAGCCACCTGGAAAGGCCACGTGGAGACACTCCAACCAACAACCCAGCTAAGCACCCAGCTAACGGCCAGCTTCAGCTGCCAGCACTCTGAGTGCACGTGTACGCACTGGAGTCACCAGAGGCCCCTGCCCCAGTTCCCATGTGACTGCCAACTCATGGGAGACTCCAAGCACGACCCAGTGGCCTCCCAGAAACCACACGATGATGGTCCTTGTTTGAAGCCACTGCGTTTGGCCGAGGGGGCGTTTCTTGCCCAGCCACAGGGATGAGAACCTGCATCTCAACAACATGCAGGTGTGTGAGGGGGCCGTCTCTTGAGCAAGGCAGCCTCCCTTCTTGTCAACTCCTGGGGATTTTTGTTGTTCTTGCCACTGCTGCCCCAATTCCCCAGGAGCTAGAGGAAGGCAGGCAGCAGGCCTCAGGTGGCCAGGAGGCAGGAGCCTCTGTGGGATGCAGTTACAATGGGAGATATAACCTTAAAGGCAGGAGCCTGACTTTACCTTTGCCTCCTGGAGATTTCGGGTGCAGAACACCTGTCAAATCCCATCATCTGTCCAACCCTGATCATATGTCTGTCTTATGTTTGCACACAGGACGCAGACTTGTGAACACCCAAAGAACAGGGTCTGGCGCCAAAAAACCAGCGCCAAAAGGAACTGATGTTTCTCCAGCAATGGGGAGGGGTGGGATGAGAGGAAGAAAGGAGTACAAATCACTGGATGAAAACAAGGTGGGGAAAGGAAGGAGGAAAGGGAGAGAGTGAAGGAGGGAGACTGGGAGGCTGAAGGGAAAAGGCAGGGAAGGAAAGGAGAAAGGTGGGGGTGGGGAGAGAAGAGCGAAGAAGAAATGGAGGAGTGTGGGAGGGAAGATGGAAGGTGAAGGCAGGCAGGAAGACGTGAGCAAAGGGAGGGAAGGAAGAAAAGAGAAAGAGAAGGGCAAGAAGAAGAAAGGAAGGTAGGGAAGAAAGGAAGAAAACGAGAAACCTAATGTCAATGGCACCCTCTATGTTTTTATTTCCTGTTTTTCTGAGGTAGCCTCTTCAGCAGAAGCAAATGGGCTGAATCGCCTCAAACTCCACCTAGGTAGAAAGCACGGGTTTCATTTCGCCAGGGCCTGTGAAAATGTTTGAACTGAGCAGCATTAACATGGAGACAGCGATTACCCCACGTGGCTGTTGCGCTCTGATGATACCAAGGCAACGGGAATGGGGGCTCATTATTTCACCAGGTGACAAAAAAAATTGTATTTTGACGTTTCACCCTGAACGTGGGGAAGGGGGGCGTGGGGGAGGAATCAGGGGCCCTTTGTGGAGTCTCCTCTTGCCATTGTGATGCCCCTTGGCCTGCCAACAACCTGAGGTCCTGCACTCTGCCAGTGAGGGGCTTGGCTGCAGGCCCTAGCCCAGCATTTCTTATCAGATTTACTGTGACAAGTGATGGGAGAAAAGCAAGATGCTGTTAACAGCGCATCCGTTCAGACCCTGCTATTTAGAAATTTGGATTTATATTTTGTCAGAGAGAAGTAGCACTGATGTTAATCTTTGCACTACCCTTGGAAAAAAAGCATTCATAATCTTAAAACAATAATCCATAGCATTTGTGGAGCTCTGAGAACCAAGGGATGGTCACAAGCATTTTTAGACAGATGTCTCATTTCATCTTCAAAGCAACCCAGTGAGGAATAAGAAAAGTTGGCTTATGACTTCCCTTTTTGGAAAGTGAGTCTTTGGAAGCACAGAGAGGTCCAAGGTCACATAGTCAATAAGTTAGAGAGCCTGGATTTGAACCTGAGCGGTCTGCTGCCAGAGGTACATTTTTTGCTTGTGTTTATTAAGGCAACTTGCAGCCCTGGCAAGGATTCAGATAGAATTGAGGATCATTTTTTTTAACAATTTATTAGGGGCTCATACAACTCTTATCACAGTTCATACATATACATACATCAATTGTATAAAGCACATCTGTGCAGTCTTTGCCCTAATCATTTTTTTTCTCCTCTTTTCTTTTCTTGCATTTTAATACGGACTCATACAACTCTTATCACAATCCACCCATATTCATACATCAATTGTATAAAGCACATCCATACATTCCCTACCCCAATCATTCTCAAAGCATTTGCTCTCCACTTAAGCCCTTTGCATCAGGTCCTCTTTTTTTCCCCCTCCCACCCCTTCCCACCTCCCTCATGTGCCCTTGGTAATTTATACATCGTTATTTTGTCATATCTTGCCCTATCCGGGGTCTCCCTTCCCCGGTTCTCTGCTGTCCCTCTCCCAGGGAAGAGGTCACATGTGGATCCTTGTAATCAGTTCCCCCTTTCCAACCCACTCACCCTCCACTCTCCCAGCATCGCCCCTCACACCCTTGGTCCTGAAGGTATCGTCCACCCTGGATTCCCTGTACCTCCAGCCCTCATATGTACCAGTATACAGCCTCTGCCCTATCCAGCCCTAACAGTGCTTCTCTCTATCCTTGTGGAGCCCTGGTGATGGGCTGGGCTGCTAAGTAGTAGGTTAAACAGGCTTTCCCCTCCTGTGAAAAGTTACACTCTCGGGAAACTCACGGGTTGCTCTGAATCAAGGTCAACTCAATGGCAGTGAGTTTGGCTTTTTAATGTCTCTCCCTGTTGTTGGTGTTGTTGTTGTTGTTGTTGTTAGTTTGCCATCCAGTTGGTTCTGGTCCATGGCAAACCTATTCACAGCAGAATGTAACAATAACAGCTCCTCCTCCATCCACCCAAGTGTTCCTATGCTCAGTCCTCTTGTTGTAGTCACTGTGTCAATCCAGCTCTTCAAGGGCCTTCACCCTTTTTTCACAGCCCTTCCATTTTTCTAAGCATGATGCCTCTCCAGGGACTGGTCTCCACTGACAACATGTCCAAAGTCTCACCATCCTTACTTCTAATGGGAATTCTTGCCGTACTTCCAAGACAGATTTTGTTTGTTCTTTTGGCAGTCCATGGTACTGTCAATATTCTTTGCCAGTACCATGGTTCAAATTCATAGTTTACCTGGGTCTTCTTCACTCAATGGCAAGCTTTTCACATGCAGATGAGGCAAATGAAAATACCATGGTTTGGATCAGGTGCACTTCCTGCTTAAAGTAACATCCTAACTTTTCAACATTCTAAAGAGCTCTTATGCAGCAGATCTACCCAGTGCAATGTATCTTTTCATCTCTTGACTGCTGCTTCCAGGAGCATTGCTTGTGGATCCAGACAAGACAAAATCCCTGACAACTTCAAGTTTTTCTCGATTTATCATCATGTTACCTATTGGTTCAGTTGTGAGGACTTTGGTTTTCTTTGTGTTGAGTTGTATCCCACATTGAAGTCTGCAATCCTTGATCTTCACCAGCAAGTGCTTCAAGTCCCCCATCCTTGTCAGCAAGCCAAACTGTGTCGTCTGCATATAGCAGGTTGTTAATAATATTTCCTCCAAATCTGATTCTGTGTTCTTCTTCATATAATTTGGCTTCTCTGATTATTTGCTCACCATACAGATTGAAAAAGTATAATAAGTGGGTGTAACCTGGATGCACACCTTTCTTGATTCTTAAACCATGCAATCTACCCTTGTTCTATTTTTGCTACTGCTTCTTAATCCATGTACAAGTTTCACATGAGCAAGACAAAGTGTTCTGGAATTCCCTTCTCAAAACTATCCATGTTTTGTTATGATCCACACAGTCAGATACCTTGGGTGTTAATAAAACATAAATAAACATCTTTTGGGTATTCACTGCTTTCAGGCAAGATCCATCTGATATCTGATATCCTTTGTTCCACATCCTCTTCTGAATCTGGCTTAAATCTCTGGGAAACCAAACTCACTGCCTTGTAGTTGATGACAACTCATCCTGACCCTATAGTATAGGGTAGAACTAACTGCCCCTGTGAGTTTCTGAGACTGTAACTCATTATGGGAGTAGAAAACCTTGCCTTTCTCCCACGGAGTGACTGGTGGTTTTGAACTGCTGACCTTGGGGTTTGCAATCCAACCTGTAACCACTGTGCCACGATGGCTCTTGAATGCTGAATATGGTAACTTTCTGTCAATGAATTAATGCAACTGTTGTTGTATTAGCTTCAGTGCAATTTGACTCACATGTGATGCCAATGATAGGGGTACATAATTCGACCATTCCGTTTGTCTCCCTTCTTTGGTATGTATACACATATGGATCTCTTCCAGTCCGTTAGCCAAGTAGCTGTATTCCAAATTTCCTGACATAGATGAGTGAGTGCTGCCAGTGCTTTATCGGCTTGTGGAAACATTTCAATAGATATCCCAGCAATTCCTGGCATCTTGTTTTGGGCTAGTGCTTTCCATGCATTTTGGATTTCTTCTTTCCTGACCATTGGTTCTTGCTCATATGTTACCTCCTGAAATGGTTGAATGTTGGTCTATTCTTTTTGATACAGTGACTCCATATTGTTTCCATCTTCCTCAGATGTTTCCTTCATCATTCAATATTTTTCCCATAGAATTTTTTAATATTGCACCTCGAGACTTGACATTTTTCTTCAGTTCTTTCAGTTTAAGATATGCTGAATATGATCTGTTTTGGTTTTCTAACTCTAGGCCTTTGCACATTTTGTGATAATATTTTACTTTGTATTCTCGAGTTGTCCTTTGAAATTTTCTTTTTAGCTCTTTACTTCATCATTTCTTCCATTTGCCTTAGCTACTCTCTGATTAAGAGTAAGTTTCAGAGTCTCTTCTGACATGCACTTGTATCTTTTCTTTCCTTTTTTTTTTTAAATGACACTGTGCTTTATTCAGAGATGTTCTCAAAATTTGGTGGGTTATTATCAAGGTTGTATATTGACTCTCGTGTACTTGTTTGCATTTTCTCTAACTTCAACTTGAGCTCACATATGAACAATTGCTGATCTGTTCCACAATCAGCCCCTGGACTGGTTTCAGTTGCTGATATTGAGCTTCTTTTATTGTTTCTTCCCACAGGTGTAGTCAATTTGATTTCTGTGTATTCCATCTGGAGAAGTCCACATTTATGGTCACCTTTTTTGTTGTTGATCATATGTTTGAAGAAATCATTAATCATGCAAAATTCTAACATACAATCAAGATAAATTGGTAATTATTGGTGATTGGAGTGCAAATGTAGGAATCAAAGAGGAAAGAACAGAAGTTGGAAAACATAGTATATGCTATCAGCAATTTATTGGTCTTGCAAACTCTGTCATGCGATCTCCAGCTAGGTTTCTATCACCAAGACCATATTTTTCAACTACTGATCCTTCCTCTTTGTTTTCAACTTTTGCATTCCAATAGCATTTTGATAGCAAGTCTGACAAATTTGGGACTGAATATGGTGGTAGAATTATTCAATTTCTGTGTCACCAGCTTTGGGTGGTTGGTGCATAAATTTGAACAATAGTTGTATTGATTGGTTCTCCTTGAAGGGGGCTACATAGCATCCTATCAAAGATAGCATTGTACATTAAAATAGATCTTAAAATGTCCTTTTGATGATGAATGCAATGTTGTTTCTCTTGATTGTGTCATTTCCAGCAGAGTAAACCATAAGATTTTCTGTTTCAAAATGGTCAATATCAGTCCATTTCCGCTAACTAATGCTTACAATATCAATCTTTATGTATTCCATTTCATTTTTAATGACTTCCAATGTCCCTAGATTCATATTTCATACATCCCAAGTTTCAATTATTAATGACGATTTGAACTGTTTCTCCTCATTTTGAGTTGTGCCCCATCAGCAAATGAAGGTCCTGATAGCTATACTCGATTTGCATCATTATGGTCGACTTGCCTATGAAAAGCCAGCTCTTCCTCTTCCTCAGCCGTATTTTGAATACTTTCCAAGTTGAAGTGCTCATCATCTGGCACACGTTCTGACAATGTTCTTCTGTTGTTCATGGGGGGTCTAGTAACTGACAGTGTTGCTGCTATCCATAGGGTTTTCAATGGCTCATTCTTCCCATGCGGGCAGCCAATTCCTTCTTCATTGTCTGTTCTTTGTCTGGAAGCTCTTTGGGTGACCCTGCTGGTATATGAAATGCCAATCACATAGCTCCCAGTATCTCACAAAACAAAAGTCACCACAGTACCACAAAATGCCAGACAAGTGATGGACCTCTATTCTTAGTGAGACGTGGCCTGGTGGGAGGAGTGGGCCCTTAGTTGGTTCTGATCCACTTACTGGAACAAATACTGTTAGTTCTTATTTTGTAAATGTGAAATGCATAAAAGAGACCCCCCAAAATATCCTCCAATTCAGACTTTCTGCCTTTTAAAAGAGGATAACCCACTCTGATTCAAAGTAATTGAGGTGTTTTGTTTTCCCCTCCCTCTGAGGCTACAGAGACTAGACTAATCACAGCTGAGGTGGAGCGACTGAAATGACTTAAAGCACCAGCTAGACTGGCTGTCAGAAGCAGCTACAGTCAACAGCTACAGACTGACAGAGCTGCTCAGCCAAGAGCTGAGGGTTCTCAACTCCCACTTCTACTGATGGGCACAGCCAGTGGCTTCTGGGAGTTGACTGGAACCCAGCAGCCAGCTGTGAGGAGCAAGCTAATTCATCTCAGCCTGGCCCAGGTCATCAAGTCACTGAAGGAGTATTGGGAAAGAGGGAAGAAATTTGGGGTCCCACATTTGGCCACAGACAAAAGTTGTTCTGTGTTTAGACAGTAGTTCTGGGCCTGAGTTTGGGGCAGGTGTGATGAAGGAAAGTCGGCTCCCTCCCTGCATCTGGGAACAGATGGTGGGGCTGCCCTGGAAACAGCAGGCCAGTCAGGTGGAGCAAAAAAGGCTTGGACTCTAAAGCCCTGGCAGGGCAACTGAAGCTACCTCGACTGTTTTTTCTTAACCCAATGGCTCCCGCTACCCTCACCACCCCCAACTAGGTAAAAGGGAAGAAAGATGCATTTTCTTTACAGAGGCAACTTTCTAGAAAGGAGACCAGCCCACCAGCTGTGAAAGGTCCCCTTAAACCATTTTACTTTGAGCAGGAGGAAGAAATGTTGAGATTCCCAGAGCCACGTGGAATTGTGGATCCTCTAGTTTAGGTTCCAGTGATGCCAGATCGATTTTTCTAGAGAAAGTCAAAATTCCTGTTTTCTTAAAAAGCTCCTGATTTTTTCAAAGGCGATTCAATAACATTGGATAGAAGCCAGGTAGGCCAAAGAGCCCTGGTGGCACAGTGGGTTATGTGTTGGGCAGCTAACTAGAAGGTCAGTAGTTTGAAACCACCAGTCACACTGGGGATCGGGGTGTGGGGGATAGGGTGGGGGTTGTGCAGAGATGAGACTTTCTAGTCCATATAGAATTTCAGCCTCGGAAACCCACAGAGGCAGTTCTGCTCGGTCTTACAGGGTCACGGTGAGTTGGAATCTTCTAGATGGCAGTGAATAAGCAGGCCAACCAGAGTCCACACAGGTCCTCATTTGGCTATGGGAGTCCCCAGTCTGTGACCCTCACGGAATCGACCTTTGTGTATCGATGTTAAAAGTGAGATCCAGAGAGGGGAGTGCCTGTCCCCTTGAGGAGCAACGAGTTGACTTTCCAGTCTCCAATCTGTAGCAGACACTCCCGGTGCTCCTTCTCTTCACTCCCAAATTCCTGATTCCGTGTACTCGCCTCAGTCACCAAGGGCCAGCTCTGAAGATCACTTTGCTGGTGCTGGCTGAATGTGCTGAGGAACATATGCCAGTGGGAACAGCCCTGACCAGGCCCCTCACTCCTTGGATGGCTAAACTCTGAGAGGCGTGTGCTACACCCTACCACTGGAGACTTCCTAAGTGATTAAGCAGCAGGTTCCCAGGTTTGTAATTGGATTCACAATCTACCCCACATCATTACCTGCATGCTCAGAGTTTCCTAAATAAGCTCATTGCCTTTAAGTCTTTGGCCAGGGTCTGCTTCAGTGAGAACCCAAACTAAGCCCAGGTCTGAATCGTTATGTGTCCTTCCTGCCATCCATTTGATGCCAACTCATGGCAACTCTATAGGATGGGGTAGAACTGCACCTGTGAGTTTCTGAGACTGGAACTTTTTTTTTTTAAAACATTTTATTAGGGGCTCATACAACTCTTATTACAATCCATACATATACATACATCAATTGTATAAAGCATATCCGTACATTCTTTGCCCTAATCACTCTCAAAGCATTTGCTCTCCACTTAAGCCCTTTGCATCAGGTCCTCTTTTTTTTAACCTCCCTCCCTGCTCCCCACTCCATCATGAGCCTTTGATAATCCACAGATTGTTATTTTGTCATATCTTGCCCTATCCGGAGCCTCCCTCCCCCCCTTCTCTGCCGTCTGTCTCCCAGGGAGGAGGTTACATGTGGATCCTTGTAATCTGTTCCCCGTTTCCAACCCACTCACGCTCTACTCTCACAGTATCGACCCTCACACTCCTGGTCCTGAAGGTATCATCCACCCTGGATTCCCTATGCCTCCATCTCCTATATGTACCAGTGTACAACCTCTGCCCTATCCAGTCCTGCAAGGTAGAATACGGAACATGGTAGTTGTGGGGAGGAAGCATCCAGGATCTAGGGAAAGCTGTGTTTTTCATCAGTACTACATCGCACCCTGACTGACCCATCTCCTCTCCTAAACCCCTTTGTGAGGGGATCTCCAGTGGCCAGCAAATGGGCTTTGGGTCTCCACTCTGCACTTCCCCCTTCATTCACTATTTATATATATATATATATATATATATATATATATATATATATACCATATACATACCATATATATGGTATATATATATTTTTTGCATAATACCTTATACCTGGTCCCTTTGGCACCATGTGATCGCACAGGCTGTTGTGCTTCTTCCATGTGGGCTTTTTTGCTTCTGAGCTAGATGGCCGCTTGTTCACCTTCAAGCCTTTAAGACCCCAGACACTATCTCTTTTGATAGCCAGGCACCATCGGCTTTCTTCGCCACATTTGCTTATGCACCCGTTTGTCTTCGCCAATCGTATCATGGAGGTGTGCAGCTAATACTGTGATTTTTTTGTTCTTTGATGCCTGATAACTGATCCCTTCGGGACCTCGTGATCACACAGGCTGGTGCGCTCTTCCATGTGGGCTTTGTTGCTTCTGAGCTAGATGGCCGCTTGTTTATCTTCAAGTCTTTAAGACCCCAGACACTATCTCTTTTGATAGCCGGGCACCATCAGCTTTCTTCACCACATTTACTTGTTCACCAGCTTTGGCTTCAGCAGTTGTGTCGGGAGGATGAGCACTGTAGAGTGCCAATTTAATAAAAGAAAGTATTCATGCATTGAGGGAGTGCTTGAGTTAAGGCCCAAGGTCCTGCCACAACCTTAATACTAAACCTATAAATATAGACACATAGATCTATTTCCCTATACATATATATATATACATATATATATATATATTTGCATGTACATGTCTTTGTCTAGACCTCTATAAATGCACTTTGACTCCTAGCTCTCTCCTCCATCTCCCTTGACTTTCCTCCTGTCCCACTACCATGCTCCGTCCCAAACTGGGTTACAACTATACCTCTTCTTTTTGTAATCTTACCCTTGATCATTCCCTACCATGCCTGCCACTTCCCCCTCACTACCATTTTGAGTCCCATGTTGTTCCCTTGTCCCTGTGTTTGTTAACACCACTTCCTTACCCCCCCACACACCTTCCCCTATCCCAAGTGCCCCCGGAACTGTTGGTCCTGTTGTTTTTCCTCCAGATAGTTCATCCAGCCTGTCTTATTGAGACAGACCTGTGGAGACACTAACATGCACGAAAACAAGACAGAGGAAAACAGAGCAACAGTATACAACCAGACAACAAAACAACAAAACAAACCACTGACAAAGAACAAAACAAAACACATCAAGAAAGAAGAGCTTATAGTTAGTTCAAGGATCATTTGTTGGACCTTAGGAGTGTTTTCCAATCCAGTCTGTTGAGGCACCACAACCTGGCCCCAAAGTCCACTTTCAGCATTCCCTGGGGACCTTGTCCCTCCATTCCCTTGCTGTTCCACTGCACTCCACCACACTTTGCCTCGGTGTGGTGGAATCAGGTTAGGTGCAATTCACACACTGTGTCTCCAGTGCTGTCCCCTGTATCACCCTTGGTCACTGAGGGGCATCATGTCTCATAGTGGGGCCAGCCATGTTGTTCTCTTTGTGGACTGGCTGCTCTGAGACTGGAACTCTTTAGGGGAGTAGAAAGCCTCATCTTTCTCCCTTGGAGTGGCTGGGGGATTTCAAATTTGCCATTTCAGACATTGCGTTTAGCAGCCCAACACATAACCCCTATACCCCACCATAGCTACAGAAACAATAAAGAAACAAAATCCAACAACACTCATTGCCATTGGGTGCATAACAATCCTATCGAGAGAAAATACTGCGGCCTCCTGGGTTTCCAAGGCTATAACTCTTTGTAAAAATAAAATTGTGTTATGTTTACAGTGAAAGTTTACATAACCAATTAGATTCTCATTTAACAAATTCTCTACTTGTTTAGTGACATTAGTTACTTTTTTCAATAAAAAGGAAAGCAGAATATTAAAACAAGAACAAATGAAAAACGTGTTAAGAGTAAAGACAAATGATAAGATGTTAATGTTTAACCTAATCATATCTGCAACAATACACTTTCTGATGTACTGACGGTGAGCAGGGTTTAATCCCATCCCTGGTGAATGGTCCCAGGGGATTTAATGGAGGCTTATTCTCTGTGGAATCTCTGCCAATGCATTTTGAGTTTTTATACTCATCTAAGGCTATAACTCTTTATGGGAGAAGAAAGCCTCATCTTTCTCCAAAGGAGCGACTGGTGAATTCCAACTGCTGACCTTGCAGTTAATAGCCCAACACATAACCCATTATGACACCAGATGAGAGATTTGTCTCTGGGTGCCTTCCAATGCAAGCACTACAATTATGCAAGGAGGATATTTTTTTCTGTACTGGAGCCAGGTCAAGTCAGAACCAGTGTGTCCATGGTTTGCAGCGAAGTCAGAGGAAGAAGAGGGTAGACTGTCTATAACTTCTCATAGTCCAGGGAAATGCTAGGCCTGGAAGGGGGCATGCTGGCTCAACCATGTTCAGAAAGTCTGCACACTAACCTCCCCGGCTCAAATAATTACCAGCACCATGTCTCTGAATATCACCTAAAAGCAAAATAGTGAAAGCACCATTTCCATTTCATAATACTTTTATTAAAAGTAAAGTTCAATTCAGTGATGTGAAGAAGCTGGGAAAATTATGTTTTCATTTCTTTCTTTTTCTTTCCCTCCCTTTCCCCTTCTTCTCCACAGAACTGAGAGGCAGAGGGAATAAAGGCAGCATGGCACCAACTGGAGGACACCGTGGGGTCAAGGTCACCATTAACTCATGCTTGTCCAGTTTGGAGGGGCAACTGATGTCCTCATTTGTGAAATTGCTTATTTATCTTTTTGAGTTAACAAGGTATGGTAAAAAATGATTGTTGGTGTTTTTGTTAGGAACCTTCTAGTCCAGTCCAACTCATAGTGACTCAATGCATCAGTGCAGAGCTCTCTAGACCAATGGTTCTCCACCTGTGGGACCCTTGCACAGTGTGACTATAACAAAATTACAGTTATGAAGTAGCAATGAGAATATTTTTATGGTTGTGGAGGTCACCACAACATGAGGAACTGTATGAAAGGGTTGTGGCATTAGGAAGTTTGAGAACCACTGCTCTAGGCTTTTCTATGCTGTAATCTTTACAAGAATGAGTTGCCTGGTTTTTCTTCCAAGAACAGAGCCACTGGTGGGTTCAAACCTTCAACCTTTTGGATAGCAGCTGAGCACTTAACCATTGTGCCTCCAGGGCTCTTTGATAAACTCTATTAGAGGGTCTTAACCATTGCAACCCCATGGATCCTTTTGGCATTTAGGAAAGGCTATGGAACACCTGCCCACTCCCCAGAATAATGTTTCCAAATACCTCCAATGAAATACAGAATCACAAAGGCACAAATTGTATTGAACTGCAGTGATAAAAATAAAAGACATTGGATTTGTGGCAAATATACATGTTAATAAAAACATTAAATATGATCTGATAGTGGGTCTAATAAACCAAACCAACACCATTGAGTTGATCCTGACTCACTGTGACCCTATATAAAATTCCTCAGGCTAAATCTTTACAGGAGCAGATCATCTCACCTTCCTCTCAGTGAACAACTGGTGCCTTTGAACTGCCAACCTTGAGGTTACCTGCCCAATGGCTCACCCACAGCGTCACCGTGAGTTCTAGATAGTGATGAGCATGAACTGTACTCAACGATGGCTGCAACGACTAGCATGGGGTGTGAAAGCATGTAGAATTTCTCTCGGTGGTAATCGCATGGCTATTCTGAACACAGCTGTGGACATGCTAAACTGCCCTGCGAGCTTAGGGAAACTAACTCAACCAGGATTGTCCCTCATCCAATTTGACATTGCTCCCCAGCCTGCTGGGGCTCAGTGGCTCAGTGTTAGGGTCCCTTGTCTAGATACCAGGGCTGGCATGGAGAAAGTCATTCCTCTGCAGCCTTCTAGTGTGTGGGGGAAGATATTAGTGTTAAGCCTTGGCAGGAAATTGCTGGATTTTCCTGGCAGCCACATTCTTAATAACCATTTACTGGATACATATTATATTCTGAGGGTAAATTGGTGGTTCAGTTGTAGAATTCTCCTTTTTCATGTGGGAGATCTGGGTTTGAGTCCAAGACAATGAAACTCATGTGCATCCAACACTCATTTGTCAGTGGGATGCTTGGTTATTGCTGAGGTACTGAACTGATTCTGTGTTGCTATGATACTGAAATGGGGAAGCTTGGTTGGGTGCGGCTTTGAGACTGAACCTGTTTCTGTGATGTGTCCAGACTAAGATGAGCGATGAAGAAGAGCGTGGCTTTCTTCTTCTGAAAACCAGTTAACGAAAACCCCTGTGAATCACAATCTGATGCACAACCAAAGAGATGGTGCAGGACCAGGGAGAATATTGCCCATGGAGTCACTGGGAGCTGGTTGTCACAGTGAGTTGGAATGGAAGCTGACTCAACAGCAACTAACAACCATTGTGTTCCAGGCACTCGATTTGCTTTAAAAATCTAGCTCAGTCTTCTGGTACAGGGAAGTGATTAATCGTGCCTACTTTATAGCACACTGTGAACCCTGATCAATGTCAGGCCCTGCTTGTGTTTTGTCCCTCCTTTTCCACATTCACATCACTTCCATTCCCCTCTTCAGATTAATACCCCCTGCTGGGTGCTTGGTGTGTGTGTGTCCTTATAGGCATACAGCAATGTGCACTAGACCATGCTGCTTGGTGAATGGGCTTTCAGCTTCCATGAATGGTACTGCAATATAAATCTCATTCTGTTTTTGACCTTTTCAACCCCTTGCAATGTCATTAAGAGTTATTGTCATGCTGCATATCAATTGTATGTGCTGCTGCGTGCCACTTGGTCATGAGCAATCATCATCTTTCTTTTGTTTCCTTCTTCAGTTGTCTGTTGATTGGCATCCAATTCGGCTCCAACTCTTCTCTACTGCAGGTATCAGTGTGGTGACCATTCTTGTAAAAATGTCCCAAGGGCCCTGTGAATTGGATAAATAGCTTGGCCTATATACCCAGGAAATATGTGTTGGGCTGCTAACCCCAAGGTGAGCAGTACCAACCCACCACCTATTCCATGGAGCAAAGAGAGGCTGTCTGCTGTCGTAAGAATTTAGTTTTGTTAACCTAAAGCAGCAATTCTACTGTGCCTTGTAGGGTTGCTAATGAGGAAGAATCAACTGGGGTTTTGTTTGCTTTTATACATCCAGGAGAGAGCTTTGATGGGGGAGATATTAAGTGCTTGGCTGCTAACCCAAAGGTCAGTAGTTTGAAGCCGTCTTCCACACACTGTGGGATAAAGGCATGGCTGTCTACTTCCCAATAGAAGCCTTGAAAACATCATGGGACCATTCAGCTTTGTTTGATATGGTCACGAGGAATGAAAGTCAACTCAGTGACTGCGCTTCTTTGGTTGTACGCCCAGGAGGGGCTCACTAGGTCCTAGGGTCCATTCAATGGACTTTCACTAAGCTCTGCCAGATTGCTGTGCAGCAAACCTGCATCATTAGCAGTGTTTCTCTGCTTTCCCCGGATCTCCAATGACACTTGGTATGTTTGACTTTCTAACTGTTGCCCGTTTGATGGTTTTAAAAAGCCAAGCACAATAAACTCATCTATCCCAGGCACTTTATGGTTCTGTAGCAGATTCTTAGGGTTGCCATGCTACATTCCTTTGACCCATCTCCGACACCATCTCACTGCCTTCCAGTCAATACCGACTCATAGCGATCCTGTGGGGCAGTGTACAATTGCCCCCTGCGAGTTTCAAACACTACAACTCTTTATTGGAGTAGAAAACCCCATCTTTTTTCCTTGGAGCTAGTAGTTTTGAACTGCTGACCTTGAAGTTAGCAAACCAACTTGTAACCACTGCACTTCCAGGGCTCCTCCTGATATCCATCATAGCAGTGGCGAACGGCTCTATGTAAGTGCAGGCTCCTGCTGAAATGGTGTCTTATCACAACTGTGCAGCACGCAGCTCTCCATGTCCTTCTGCCTCGAAGCCTTTTCAAAGGCATGGAAAGCCAAACCCAGGAAGGTAGGAGAGGTCACCTTACTAGGAGGAATGCTCAACACCACTACAGGCGAAGAAGAGCCCAGCCTCCTGTTTCTGGTAGACAATTCTAGGACAGAACCCATGTTGCTCAGAAGTCCTGGGGGAATCAAGCCCCTGTATCCTACATTAAAAGCCTCAACACCCCGTTCCCATTGTGATTGCTTCTCCCCCTAACTCAGTCTTGAGTCCGCTTTCCTATTCCCACTCCCTGCCATCAGATCTCAAATAGCCTCCCTGCACCCAGGCCTGAGGAATAAGCTCGGCATGCACGGGCACTCAATCAAAGACCCACATATTACTCTGAATCTCCAAAAGAACCCTGTGGCCTACGTGTGTAATCCCCAGTTCACAGATGAGAAATGGATTGAAAAACAGTGACACACCAATGATCACACAGGCAAGGGTTCAAGTCTGTGTCTATCAGTTATTCTTTTATTCAAGTATGCCTGAGAAGACTGGGTCTTAACACTTGAGCAATCTTCTTGGAAGAATAAGGCAAACTACAGAAAACACAAAATGAATATCGCTTTTGTTCGTTTATCCATTTGCCAAAGTCATAATACCTATAGTGCTAAGAATAGTATTCAAAGTGTCTAATACTACCCCCTCAAAGCTTACATACTAGTCACCAAACTCAAACAAATAAAATGCTATCAAGTTGATTACAACTTATAGCAACCCCATATAGGGCTTCCAAGACTGTAAATCTTTACAGAAGCAGAGAGCTTCACTTTTCTCCCCCTGAGTGACTGGTGCATTTGAACTACTGACCTTGTGGTTAGCAGCCCATTGCTAAATTATTAGTTCCATAATCATTACGCTTACTTAACTCTACATTGTTTTAATTATTTCTCTATCAGTCCAAATTGCATCTGGCTACATGGGAAAAAAAACAAACCGACTCTAGTGGTCTAATCACAAAAGCTTCATTTTTCTTATATTAACACCAAAAATACCAAACCAGTTGCCACTGAATTGATTCTGATTTACAGTTACCCCCATATGATTCAGGGTAGAACTGTGCTCAATGAAGTTTTCAAGGGCTGAATTTTTAAATGTAGATTGCCAGGTTTTTCTTCCAAGGCATCTTTGGCTTAGCAGTGAATTGTGTTAACCCTTTGCACCACACAGGGGTTTGTCTTATACAATAGTAAGTCTTGAAATAGGTAGCCTAGGTCTGGCGTATTTGCTCAGGGACTCATCTTGGATATAGGAGAATGCATGCTTTTTGGTCTGCCAAACTCATGTAACCTATGTGACTCTCCCATCTTTCAATATTCTGACTAGGGAGCATGACAGCAGAAGAGCCAAGGACAAAAATGAAATGGGTTATGCCAGACAAGTGTTTTGCCTTAAACAACAACAAAAACTTTCTTGGGAGTCCTACTCAGTATCTTTCACCTACACATATTTGGCCCAAACTGGGTCAAATGCTTATGCATACCTGCAAGGCAGCCTAGGAGTGAGCGATTTAATTAGGTACATTATCACCCTAAACAAAATTGAGCTTCTATTAGTAGTAAGAATGAGAAAAATGGATACTGTTTAGGCATATAGCAGGGTTGGGTAGAATTCTATTTTGTGTCTTAATTTACATTTTGAATGAACTCAGAAAAAGTCACAGAGAGTAGAACAAAGGGATGGATGTGCATCCAACCACCTCAACTACTCATTTCTTTTCATGCTCTCCCTCTAGCTTCCCTGAATAGTTCTTGGTTACACATTGGGCTGCTAATTGCACGGTCGGTATTTTGAAATCACCGGCTGTTCTTCGGGGGAAAGATGGGACTCTACTCTGTAAAGAGGTACAGTCTCAGAACCTCACAGGTACCATTTTACCCATGTCCTGTAGGGTTGATATGAGTTATCATTGATTCAATGGCAGTGAGCTTGGTTTGGATAGATCTGTGGAATCTTAGGATGGAATAGTTTGAATACACAGAAAAAAATTCAGTGGAATCATAACCCTCCAAATAATTACCCTCTAAAGCCACAAAGATCAACTGTGTCCTGCATGGTGACAGTTTAGCATATGCCATGGGGACATTGCTCATATCCCAGTGTTGTTAATCAACAAAAACTCACGCACTGCCACTTATAGTGACCCTATGCACAATAGAATAAAAGCCTTTCTAGTCCTGTGACATCCTCACAATGGTCATATTTTAGCCTATTGTTACAGCCACTGTGTTGATCCATCTCATTCCGGGTTTACCTGTTTTTTGATGATGCTCTACCAAGTATTTTGTCCTTTTCTAGGGACTAATTTCTCCTGATACCATGTTCAAAGTATATGAAATGAAGTTTTACCATCCTCACTTCTAAAACACATTCTGGCTGTACTTCTTCTGGGACAGACCTCTTTGTTCTGCTGGGCATTCGTGGTATATTCAATATTATTTGCAACATCATATTTTAAAGGCATCATATTTTCTTCAGTCTTCCTTAATTATGGTCCATCTTTCACATGCATATGCCAAACATTACCATCAAGTCTATTGTTATTCATAGTGACCATATAGGGTTTCCAAGGCTGTAAATCTTTACAGGGTCAAATAGCTTCCTCTTTCTTCTGTGGAGCAGCAAGTGGGTTGAACCACCAACCTTGCTGTGAGTCATTCAACCCATACCAGACACTGAAATTAAGACTCCTTTCACATGCATCTAAGGTGATTAAAAATATCAAGGCTAAAAGCAGGCATAACTTGCTAATCCCCAGAGTAAAACATTTGCTCTTTCACATTTTAAAGAGGTCTTTTACAACAGATTTTTCCAATGAAATACGTTGATTTATTGACTGCTGCTTCTGTGAGTATTGATTGTGGGTCCAAGTAAAATAGAGTTTAGCTACATTTCTCTATTTGTAATGATGTTGTGGGTTTATATTTGTCAAGTTGAGAAGACATTTGTATTCTTAGTGTTGAAGACTAATTTATATGAGCTTTATCATTAAGTACTTCAAGGCCTATTGACTTTCAGCCAGCAAGATTGGGTCATCTGCATAACACAGGTTGTTAATGATTCTTCCTCCAATTCAGATGCCTCAACTTCCTCATACAGAGCAGCTTCTCAGATTATTTGAATAAGTATAGCGTGATAGATAGGTAGGTTTATAGTGCCAACCTGGCCAATAAGAACATGTGGGATTAATAAGTTCGCAGTTTGATTCGTGGGCAAAGAGATAAATGGCTCAGCAAGCCACACCTATCTCTCAGTTGCTCTCTGGTGATCAGACCAGTGTGTGGCTGCCTTACCTAGTTCTGCAGTTTGCTGCCTGGCTGTACTGCCATATTTACTGTTGCATGGAAGTGAGTTAAACTGAGTCCTCTGTACTGCTATGTGGACTAATTAGCTGTTATATTCCTTCGTGTTCTATCTATCTATCAAATCATAAATGTCCTGGTTTTGTTTCTCTAGAGAACCCTGTCTAACACATATGGTGAAAGGATATAACCACAACACACACTCTCCTGATTTTAAACCACGCACTATCCCCTTGTTCTATTCGAACCACTTCCTGTTGCTTTATGTACAGGTACCACAGGAGCACAATTAAATGTACGGGAATTCCCATTGTTCTCATATGTATTCATATGCTACCCAAAGTTTGTTATGATACACAGTAAAATCCTCTGCATAGTCAATAGTACATAAGTAAACATTTTCCTTGTATCCTCTGTTTTCAGCCAAGGTCCATCTGAAATCAGCATTGATATACCTTGCCTCATGCCCTCTTTTAATACAGCCTGGATTTCTGGCAGCTTCCTGTTGACATATTGCTATAACTACTTTTAAAGTTATCTTCAATAAAATTGTACTTGCATGTCATATTAATGTTATTTTACATTAATTTGCAGATTTTGTTGCATCATATTTCTTTAGAATGGACACAAATATTAATCACTTCCAGTTGGTTGGCCAGATAGCTATCTTCCAAATTTCTTGACATGGACTATCACTGCATGAGCGTGTTGAAATATTTCCATTCCTATCCTTCCTTGCTTTTCACTAATGCTTACATTGCAGCTTCAACTTCATCTTGGCCTTTTGAACTAGTAGAACCTCAACTAATTCTTGGGTACAGAGACTCTGTATACTCCTTCCATAGTCTTTGGATTCTCCCTGCATCATTCAATAGCTTGATAAATAATCCTTCAACATTTTAATCCAAGGCTTGGATTTTTTCTTCTGTTCTTTCAATTTATGATATGCTGACTGCACTCATTCCTTTTGCTTTCCTAATTCCAGGTCTTTACACGTTACAATATAATTCTTTACTTTATCTTCTCAAGCTAGCCTTTCAAATTTTTCTGTTCAACTCTTTTATTTCATCATTTCTTCCATTTGCTTTAGCTGCTTTAGGTTCAAGAGCAAGTTTCACAGTCTCCTCTGATATCCACTGTAGTATTTTCTTTCTTTCCTGTATTATTAATGATCTTTTTGAGGAGCCCCCAATAAAATAATTTATGATAAATAAATAAATAGCCCCAGTTGACATGACAAAAAAAAATAGTTTGATGACCTTGATGCTATTTCACAAGTCTTCTGGTAGCTGATCATTAATGTTCAATATGTCCAAACCATTCTTGAGATAGGCTCTAAATTCAGGTGAGATATTGTGAGAGTATGGTTTGGTGTCAATTTAGCTTGACCAGGATCTTCAGAAGGTGCAGGTCACAGTCTCCTTGGGGGTGTGACCTATTTCATAGCTATAAGTAGACTGTGGAGAATGGGCTCACTCTTTTTCTTCCAGATGAAAAGACCCTGGACCCTACGTCTGGCTTCTTGGGATGGCAATCACCATGAGACCTGCTGACCCTAAGAGCTGTCTGTGGCCTGCCAACTGCCTGTTGACTTTGGATTCTCCCAACTCTGCCTCCACCAACCTGTGGTTTTCCTGTTTCTTGGGCTATTCCTCCACCAGCTTCATGAGTCTGGAAGGGCCTCTAGTTTGCATCTGATTTATGGGCTGGAGTTGGACTGGGGTTTCTTGTTGTGTGGACTTCTTAATGTAAAATTCTTTATTGATATAAATTTCCTTCTTCTACATGTATCAGTATCACTGGTTTGTTTCTCTAGAAACCCCAGCCGACCACAGATATAATGTAGGCTGTATTTGGGCTCTTTTGCGTTCTTATTTTAATTTTCTTCAGGTATGACTTGAACTTGCATATTAGTAATTGATAGTCTGTTACATAGTTGGCCCCTGGTCTTATTTTGTCTCAATGATATGGAGCTTCTCTATCCTGTCTTCCCACAGATTTAATCAGTTCCATTCCTGTGTATTCCACATGTATATATGCCGCTCCTGTTGTTGAATAAAGATGTTTGCAATGAGGAAGTTATTGCTCTTGCAGAATTCTTTCATGCAGTCTTCAGCTTCTTTTCGATCCCCAAAGCCATAGTTTCTAATTACTCTTTCTTCCTTTTTGTTTCCATGTGTGCATTCCAATTGTCAGCAATTATTAATGCATTTTCAGTACATGTGTGATCAATTTCAGACTAAAGAAGTTGGTACAATTCTTCATTGGCTTTAGTGGTTTGTGAGAAAATTTCAATAATGGTTCTATTAACCGGCCTTCCTTGTGTGTGAAGATAGATATTATTCTGTCACAGGCAGCATTGCATTTCAAGATAGATCTAGAAATGCTCTTTTTGAGGATGAAAGAGACATTCTTTTGAATTTGTCATTGTCAGCATAGTCATTCTTATCATTTTAAGATTCAAAGGGACTATTTCAACTCACCAATGCCTAGGATACTGATCTTTATAGGTCAGATTCCATTTTTTATGATTTCCAATTTTCCTAGATTCTTAATTTGCACGATTCATGTTCTGATTATTAATGAATGGTTGCAATGATTTTTCTCATTTTGAATTATAATCCATCAGCAAATGAAGGTGCCAGAAAGCTTTAGTACACTTTGTTGCTAGATGCCTTCAAGTCAGTTCTGTCTCATAATAATGCCTACACAACAGAATGAAACATTGCCTGGTCGTGCCCCATACTCAAAAATTTTGTTATGTTTGAGCCCATTGTTGTAGGAATTGTCTCGATCCATTTGATCGGGTGTCTTCCTCTTTTTGCAACCCCTCCACTGTAATGTGTATGATGTCCTCCAGGGACTGGGCTGTCCTGATAACCTCTGCAAAGTACAGGAGATGAAGTCTTGCCATCCTATCTGCCAAGGAACATTTAGCTGCACTTCTTCTCAGACAGATTTGTTTATTCTTCTCTCCACCCATGGTACTTCCAGAATTTTTTTGTCAGTACCTTAATTCAAATGCACCAGTTCTCCTTCAGTCGTTCTCTTTCAATGTTCAAATTTCACATTCATTAATCCTAAGTGAAATTCTTGATCTTCAGTACTTTAAAGTGGTTATGTGCAGTAGATTTGCCTAATGCAATATGTTATTTGGTTTCTTGATTGTTGTTTCCATGAGCATTAGTTGTGAATCTAAGCAAGACGAAATCCTTGATAACTTCAATATTTTCTCCATTTATTATGATGTTATCTACAGCTCCTGTTGTGAGGTTTTGAGTTATCATTAAGGTGGACCCTACTTGGAGGAAGCTCTCTTTCTCGGTGATATTTTGATTGTTTTGCAATCTGAGGGGCTCATTTTCTGGCATTATATCAGACAATATTTTACTGCTATGCAGAAAGTTTTCAATGGTGAATCCCTCAGAAGTGAACTGATTGTTTTGTCGTCCTGTCAGTTCTTAGTCTGGAAGCTGTGTTGAAATCTGTTCACCGTGGGTGATCCTGCCTGGTATTTGAAGTACTAGTGGACTAACTCCCAGCATTACAGCAAAGCACAAGCTACCACAGTGCAGCAAATTGACAGACGGGGCGGGGGAGGGGAGTTGTCATTGTTAGACACTGTTAATTTGGCTCTAACTCATAGCACCCACAGCCTGTTTCCTCACAGTGAATGTTGGAGTCCGTTTTTGCAGCCAGTATGCCAATTCATCCCATTGAGGACCTTCTTCTTTTTTTCACCACTCCACTTTACAAAGTATGATATCCTTCTCTAGGGACTATGCTCAGCTGTTAACATGTCCAAAGTATGTGATATGAAGTCTTGCCATTCTCACGTCTAGGAAGCATTCTGGCTCTACTTCCTCCAAGAAAGATTTGCTCCTTCTTCTAAAAGTCCATGGAAAATTCAGTATTCTGCACCAGCATCATAATTCAAAGACATCAACTTTTATTTTACCTTTCATAATTATTGTCCATTTTCAAGTACATATGAGGTGATTGAAAGTACCATAGTATGATAGTTATATAATTTTATGTCAGTTTGAAGATATGTAAAAGTGTAAGGTTGGTATCCAATCTGTCAATCACACCATAGCCTGATGGTGCCTCTTTGTGGCCATGGCCTTCTCATAAGGAGGGCCCTGGGAACCTCCCCTTCTTTTTGCATTCACCTGACTGCTTCCTGCCCACGTTGAGAGCTGCCAGAGTCTTTCCATGCTTCCATCGACCTTGGGTCCACACGACATTACAATCACTGGCCTTTGACATCCCTGCATTCTGCATCATTGCATGTAACTGCGTAAGTTGGTAAGGAACTTATGGGCTAGTGTTGGACTTATGGACTTGAGTTGGACTGGCCTGGGATATTTCCTTGAAAAAGAAATACTATAATGACTTCTTGATAGAAAACTATTTATTGCACATATATGAGTGGCACTTGATTTGTGTCTCTAGTCAGCCTGGCTTACATCCAGTTCACTGCCATCAAGTTGATTCCAACCCTTAGCAACTCTATAGGACAGGGGAGAGATATCCCTGTGGGTTTCCAATACTGGAACTTTGTATGGGAGCAGAATTGCTGATCTTGTGTTGAGCAACCCAACTGGGTTGGTTCTGACGCATTATGTTTGCAACCACTATACCACTAGGGCTCAGCTGTGCCTTATTCCTCAAAGTGACATCTTTTAACACTGGAAATTGGTCTTCAGCAAGATCTACCAGTGTACTCGGTCATATGATTTATTTCTTTTTACACTGTTTTGATTGTGATATGAAGGAAAATATACAGAGTAAATTGATTTTCCTTACAATTCATGCAATGTTTTGTGATATTGATTGCAATACCTACAATGCAATACTACTTTTCCTATTCCCTCCCTTTGTTTTCCGTTTCCATTGGTCTTTCGTTCCCATTCCTTCCTGCCTTCTGAGTAACTCCCTGACAAATGCTGGGCTCTGAATTGTACATCGTTGACAGTATAGGTCTCCTATTTGGGGGCTGAAAGTTGAGCCATGGAGGTGAGGTCAGGTGTCAAATGGGAATTCCACTAGTGCCTATCATATCCTAAGGTTAGTCTTCTTATTTTGAGTTCTACATTTTCCCAAGTTGATCCAGGGCCTACTACTGTGAGTACTCTCAGAGCAATCTGCAGTGAGAACCCTATGCTATCTTGGTCTTCTGGACTCAGCGCTGTGGAGCCTGGGCTTCATGTGGTCAGTGAATCCCTTTCATCTTCTTTTGATGCTATCTGTGTAATTCTGTATTTTGAATTTCTCTTCAATTTTTTCAGCTAGTGAAATGCACATGCTTTTCATTTTTGCTGTCCTAATTCCAGGTCTTTGCACCTTTTCATATAATTCTTCATTCCATCTTTTTGAATTCCCCTTTGAAATTTTATGTTCAGCTTCTTTATTCAGCGTCTTTACTTCATCAATTATTTCTATATTTCTCTCTCTCTCTTTTTCGTACTTCATCATTTCTTTCATTGGCTTCAGCTACTCCACATTCAACGTGACATCCATTTTGTCTTTTCTTTAGTTTCTATCTTTTTAATTATCTTTGAATTTCTTTATTTATGATGTTCTTGATATTATTGCAGAACTTGTATCATCTCAGGTGATTTGTGTTCAATGTGTCAACTTTCTTCTTGAAGTATCCTCTAATTTAGATGAGATATACTCAAATTCATACTTTGACTCTTGGGGACTTGTTTTAATTTTATTTGAATTCGAGTTGAATTTGCCATTGATGGTTTGTTCCACAGTTGGTCTCCAGTCTCGTGACTGATGATATTGAACTTCTTTATACCGTAAATACTTGAGTATAAGCCGAGTTTTTTTCAGCACAATTTTTTGTGCTGAAAAAGCACCCCAGCTTTGGGGGGTAAAATTAGTTGCCTTGGGTTATACTCGAGTATATATAGTAGTTTATTTCAACAGATATAGTTGATTTAATTCCTGTGTATTTCTATCCAATATACATGATCCATGTCTATGGTTACTGTTTACATCACTGAAAAATAAATGTTCAATCAATAAGCCATCCTTATTGGAATATTCTGTCATGAGATCTCCCATGTGGCTTCCATCCCCATGGCCATATTTTCTAACTAGTGATCCTCCTCCTTAGTTTCCAATTTTTGCATTCAAGTCATCAGTAATCTTGATTGCATGTTTCATCAATTTCAGACTGAAAAGGTTGGTAAAAATCCTCAATGGCTTTATTGTTAGCATTAGTGGTTGGTGTGTCAATTTGAATAATAACTTTATTAATTATTCATCCTTGTAGGTGTAATATATCCTACACCTAACAATGGTGAACATTGGAATCGATGTTGAAACACTCTCTTTTTTAACATGAAAGTCATCCATTCCTTTCAAATTTGTTACTCTGGTATGTAAACCATATTATTATGACATTCAAAATGGCCAATGCCAGTCTATTTCAGTTCAATAACACCTAGAGTGTTTGATCTTTATGTGTTCCATTTTTTCATGGCTTCCAATTTTTCTAGATACATATTTCATGCATCCCATCTTCTTGTTAGTGGTTATTGCAGTACTGCTGTTTCTTCTCATTTTGAGTCATTGCCACATCAACAAATATAGGTCCTGAAAACTTTATATCACTAAGGTCAACTCTACTTTGAGGAGACAGCTCTTCCCCAATTATATTTTGAGTGTCTTCCAACTTGAGGGGTTCATCATCCTGCACTATATGAAAAAATATTCCACTGCTATCAATGTGCTCCACAAACACCACTATTTTTATCAGATGTAGATTGGCAGGTTATTCTTTCTAGTCTATTTAGCTTGTAAGCTTTTCTGAAAATTTTCCACCACGGGTAACTATGCTTGTGTTTGAAATACCAGTGGTATATCTCACAAGTTATGATAGTGCAAGAACCTGACATGTCTGACAACTTGGCATGCTAGCCTAATTCCGAATGGCCAGCACATCTCTCTTCCTGCTTTCTCTAGTTTCTGTAGACCACTGTACCTGAGCATGCATGGCTTAGGAGGTTGTGGAGTTAATTCTTGCTTCCTGCAGTAACCCTTAACCAATGACCCATAGGAGTTGTTGGACAAATAGCCACACTCCCTCACATTCTGGGCAGAATAACTAGTGGATTTTCTACAGTGTCTCCAGTAAGATTAACCTCCAGTTGCTCACAATTTTAAATTGTTTCATAATGTACTATTCATTGGCTGCCTTCTTTCCCTTTTCTGTTTCCCATTTCCTTATTGATATCTCCCCCAAAAATGGCTTAATTAAAACCTTTGTCTCAGGATCTAATCCTATGGGGAACCAAAACTCAATCACACAAGACATTTGTCAAATCATGGACTTAGTGCTTATATCTATTATATGTGTAGGTCATGGAAGAGGAGAATTCATACCATCACTTTGAATAGTCATTCGGAGTGCCAACCGGGTCCCCAGCATAGATCCTGGACATCAAAACTCACTGTTTCCTGTATCATAACACTTCCTTTTAGACTTCTGTCATTCAAAAAACTCAACAAATAGTTTGCTGTCTCACTTCAAATTTTGTAGTGTGCAAATATGGCTATGTTTTCATTGTGTGTTTAGCACTGGACAAATCAGCTTTGACCAGGAAGGTGAAGTCATGTGGAGAAAAAAACCAAAAACACTAGCAGCTGTGTGTTGTGGAAGAAAACCCTGTGGATGAAGTGCAATTTTTAGGGAACAGAGAGCAGCAAGATAAACCAATAAGTGTCCACTGTTCTGATGTTAAGGAGAACCCTGGTGAGGCAGTAATTAAGCACTTAAGGGCTAATCAATCAGCAGTTCAAACCCCCCATCTTCCCCAAGGAAGAGTTACGATGTGGCAGTCTGACCCCCTTAAGATTTACATTTATTACCACTACCAACTGATCTGAGAGGGATAGCATTAGGGAATCCTGGATAGCATTCTTAACGAGCTCTAATGGTAGAGTGGACTCCTCATTGAGCTCCTAACCACAAAGTAAGTGGTTCTAACCTATCAGTTGGTCCATGTGAGAAATATGAGTTTGTCTGCTCTGGTAAAGATTTAAGCCTTGGAAAATGAAAGGGTGAAGTTCTATTCTATCTTGTAGGGTCTCTATGAGTCAGCTTCAACACAATGATAATGAATTTGCTTTGGAATTTTGGGATAGAATAGGAGAAATATGTGCAACAAAGTTTAAACTTATTTTAAAAGTTTAGGGGTATTGCTCAGAGAGAGATTCTTGGAACCTACAACACTGTTGTCCTTAGGCACCTTCAGATCTGGAACTGAACTCACTCCCTTGGCTCAATCTTCAGCCAAGCAATAGGTAGATCTATAAGGTAAAAAGTAACACTAATCAACTATTTGAATCAAAAGGATATAATTTATTCAAAGATAAAGTTCAGAAGGGTCAGGAAAGAAGGGGGAATGGAGACAGGAAATACAAGGAGGAAGTGTGATAAGTGATATTACGTTGAGCAGACTGCAGTCAATATCATGAAGCAAAATATGTGTGAACTGTCACATGGAAAACGGATGTATTCTGTAAACCTTCACCCATCTCACAATAAATAGATTTTTTTTCAGCCTTGGAAACCTATGAGGCAATACTATTCTGTCCTATAGGGTACCCATGAGTTGAAATCAACTCAGTGGCAATGGGATATTGATGCTGATGCTTTCTTCCGATTCTAAAAAATAGGGTTATTAGCAATTATTGTGGAAATAGCATGAATGAGACTATGTAAATGGGGTTGGTTACAGATAAATTCTTGTAAATGTTAAAGGATAAGTGATTCAGGATGGACTTACCCAAAAAGAGAAAATTATTGCAAGATTTTGTTCCAGGGATAAAATAAAAATAGGCTTCCTGTGGGTAAGACTTAAGCCTATAGATATGGAATTTAAGGAACTGGTATTCCATGATGGTCACCTTCCCGACACAATCACTCAAGACAAAAAGTGGGTCTATAAACAAATGAGGTGAAGAAAGCTTATGGAGCCTAGGTATCAAAAGATAAAGAGTCTAGGGTTTTAAAGACTAGAAGGTTCACAAGTGGCCATCTAACTCAGAAGCAATAAAGCGCCCATGAAAGAAGCACACCAGCCTGTGTGATCACAAGATGTAGAAGGGATCAGGTTTCAGGCATCAAAGAACAAAAAAATCATATCATTGTGAATGAAGGGGGGTACAGTTAGGAGATCTAAGATCTATCTGTAGGCAACGGGACAACCCCTTACAGAAGGGTCGCTGGGAGGAGATGAGCCAGTTAGGATGCAGTGTAGCAAAGATGAAACATATAACTTTCCTCTCGTTCCTAAATGCTACCGCGCCCACTATCATGATCCCAATACTACCTTACAAACCTGGCTAGACCAGAGAATATACACTGGTCCATATAGGAACTGGAAACACAGGAAAACCAGGACAGATGACCCCTTCAGGACCAGTGCTGAGAGTAGCAATAACAGGAGGGTGGAGGAAAGGTGGGGTAGAAAGAGGGATCTGATTACAAGGATCTTCATATAACCTCCTCCATGAGGGAGGGACAACAAAAAAGTGGGTGAAGGTAGATGTCGGACAGTGTAAGATAGCACAGAATAATAATTTATAAATTATCAAGGGTCCATGAGGGAGGGGGAGTGGGAAGGAAGGGAAATGAGCAGCTACTACCAAAGGCTCAAGTAGAAAGCAAATGTTTTGAGAATGATGATGGCAACAAATGTACACAGTGGATTTATGTATAGATTGTACTAAGAGTTGTAGGAACCCCCAATAAAATGATTCTTTTTAAAAACCTCAAAGAGCAAAACACACTATGGTCTATTGTACATCAATGATACTTAAATAAAATTACATAAAAGAGCGGAAAAAGAAATGGAATTTAAGGTAAAGAAAGTATTCCCTTTGAAGACCATATTGCAAATATATATTTAGGCAGGCAATTAGATAAAGACATTTTAAGTCTGGGCTTCTATACCTGCCATCTGTCTGTTATGAAAAGTATAATTAGCAACTAGAATCTCTCATACAAAATCAACTCAATATGGTCTTTCTGGTCTGACCTCCGTGGTGTTCTACTCTGCTTTGATGGAGCTCATCATATCATGACACTATAACAAGATTGAGGAGTTATTTGCATTCTTATGTGGAAGGTAAATCTGTTTGGCCATTCTGTTAGACTAGTTCATTTTCTTTCCTACCATCCCATCTGCCATTTTAATTCAAAACAAGGAGAAAGGCATGAATGTGCCTTTTGAGGAAGGAGAAGATTTTGGTGTGGAAGAAATTCTCTTCTAGACAGCAAGGTAAGTATTTACTCCCTCTAGCCCTGTTGGAGGAGGAGAAAAGGAAGAGAGACAAGGCAAAGAGAACAACCTAGTTAGCTTCATGCCTCCTTACTTGACCTGGGGATTGAGGGGAATATCAGTGACTATGGACCTGTTGTGCTCCCCATTTGGAAGCATGAAGAATAGAGGCTGCCAGGCAGAGCAGCCCTATGGGAAGTCACTGAAGACAAACATATAGAGAGTGCCATCAAGTCTACTGTGATCCATGGAGACCTTATATGAAATGGAATGGAGTGCTGTCTTATCTGGCACCATTGTCACACATTCCTGAATGTTGAAGTCCATTGTTGCAGTGATTAGGTCAATCTGCCTCAACAAGGATCTTCCCTGTCCCTCTATTTCATCAAATATGATGTCTTCCTCTAGCAATTGTCCACTGATAGTGTGTCCAAAACACATTAGTCAGTCAGTGTTCTCTTGTGATCCATAAAGTTTCTTTCAGTAATTTTTGGAAGTGGACGGTCAGGCCCCTCTTCCTTGTCTGTCTTAGTCTAGAAGCTTCACTGAAACCTGTCCACCATGGGCAATCCTGCTGGTATTTGAAATTCTGGGAACAGAGCTTCCAGCATCATAACAATACACAAACCATTATAGTACAACCAACTGACAGATGAGAGGAGGATATCTATATCTATATACCTATATATCTCTATTTCTATATCTCTATATCTCTCTATCTCTCTCTATCTCTCTCTCTATCTCTCTCTATCTATCTCTATCTCTATCTATATTTATCTATCTATCTATATCTATCTATCTATCTATCTATCTATATATATATATATATATATATATATGGAGAGAGAGAGTAAAACTGGCAATGCAGTCTGATTAGGCAGTATACTGATGATCTGCTGCTAACAGAAAGTATCCCCACAAATAACATCTTAAAGTAATGATAACATCAATTTTGCTCACAAATCTGCAATCTGGGCAGAGCTCAGTGAGGACACTAGTTTTGGCTTCATCAAGCATTAGCTGGGGTAGCTCAAAGGACAGAGGCTGCAGCTCTCTTAAGACTCACTCCCTCACACAACTGATACTTCTATTGGTTGGAGCTCAAGAAGAACCCTATATGTGACATTTTCATTTGGCTTGGTCTTCCTTGCAATATCCTGACAGGGTCCAAATGGTGAACAACCCAATACGACCAGGTGGAAGTCACAGAGAAACACTTCTGCCATAGTCAAAGGCCTGCCAAGATGCAAGGAAGAGGGAAAGCAGGCCCTGTTTCTGGAAAAATGAACACAAACTCATCTTGTAACAAGAGAATGTGCGATGTGCAACATTAGGACAGTCATCTTTGAAGGACACAACCTGCCACGAGCCAAGATACAGAGACAGATTTCTAAGAAAGCGGAAGAGCAGGACTTAGACTTAAAGATAAAGCCACAGACTTCATAGGACAAGAACAATAGGGAGACAAGCAAAGGAAAGCTCTAGTATGCAAGCCTAACATGGATAAAGATAGGGACAATGTCAGGACTGAACTGGAAGCAAGCAGACACCTGTGCAAGGCAGAACCCCTGAAGTTGTGAGTGCCTTCAAAGCTAAGTCAAAGTACCTTGGGGCGTAAGAAGGGAAGGAGCGGGAGAAGGAATTAATGGTTAGGTTTATGGAATTTGTAAGTCTGGGGACAGAGCATCAGGAATAGCTGGGTTCTGGCACTCAGTTGATACCATCAGAGTTTGAACCTTTTCCTTTCAGTGCTGTTTCCTTTTGAGTTTCACGCAGGCTTCCTGATGACAGCTGTAGTTTTATCTAGAAGCTCAGGAATTCTATTAGAGAGAGGCTCTTTTCCTTTCTAATCATTGGTGGTACTATCAGGTAAGCATTGCTGGGGCACCCCAAGACTGGGGCTACCTAAGCCTAAGGGCTGGGGCGCTTCAGGCCTGGGGCTCCCAAAGCCTAAGCGCTTTGGCGCCCCAGGTTTGGGGGTCCCTAAGCCTAAGGGCAGGGGCGTACCAGGCCTGGGGCTCCCAAAATCTAAGGGTTGGGGCGCCCCAGGTCTGGGACACCCAAAGCCTAACGGCTGGGGCGCCCCAGGCTCGGGCTCCCTATGCCGAAGGGCTGGGGTGTCCCAGCCATGGGCTCCCTAAGCCTAAGGGCTGTGGCGTCCCAGGCCTGGAGCTCCCTAAGCCTAAGGGCTAGGACGCCCCAGGCCTGGGGCTCCCTAAGCCAAAGAGCTGGGTCCCCCCAGGCCTGGGGCTCCCTAAGCCTAAGGGCTGGGCGCCACAGGCCTGGGGCTCCCAAAAGCTATGGCCTGGGGCGCCCCAGCCTGGGGCTCCCAAATCCTAAGAGCTGTGGCGCCCCAGGCCTGGGGCTCCCAAAGTATAATGGCTGGAGCGCTCCAGGCCTGGGGTTCCCAAACCTAAGAGCTGGGGTGCTCCAGGCCTGGGGCTCCCAAAACCTAATGGCTGGGGCGCCCCAGCCTGGGGCTCCCAAAGCCAAAGGGCTGGGGGTCACAGGCCAGGGGCTCCCTAAATCTAAGAGCTGGGGGGCCCCAGGCTGGGGCTCTCTAAGCCGAAGGGCTGGGGCGACCTAGTCCGGGGCTGCCCAAAGCCTAAGAGCTGAGGCGCCCCAGGCCTGGTGCTGCGTAAGCCTAAGGGCTGGCGCGCCCCAGGCCTGGGGCTCCCAAAGCCTAAGGGCTGGGGCATCGCAGGATTGGGCTCCCTAAGCCTAAGGGCTGGGGCGCCCCAGGCCTGGGGCTCCCCAATCCTAAGAGCGGGGAAGCCTAAGACCTGGGGCTCCCAAAGCCTAAGGGCTGGGGCGCCCCAGGCCTGGGACTCCCAAAGCCTAAGGGCTGGGGCGCCCTAGTCCTGTCGCGCCCTATGCCGAAGGGTTGGGGCGTCGCAGGCCATGGGCTCCCTAAGCCTAAGGGCTGGGGCGCCGCAGGCCTGGGGCTCCCTAAGCCTAAGGGCTGGGACGCCCCAGGCCTGGGGCACCCTAAGTCGAAGGGCTGGGTGCCCCCAGGCCTGGGGCTCCCTAAGCCTAAGGGCTGGGGCGCCCCAGGCGTGGGGCTCCCAAAGCGTAAGCGCTTGGGCGCCTCAGGCAGGGGCTCCCAAAGCCTAAAGGCTGGGGCGCCCTGGCTGGGGCTCCCAAAGCCTAAGGGCTGCGGTGCCCCAGGCCAGGGGCTCCCTAAAACTAAGGGCTGGGGCGCCCCAGGCCTGGGGCTCCCTAAGCCAAAGGGCTGGGGCGCCCTAGGCCTGGGGCGCCCAATTCCTAAGGGATGTGGCGCCCCAGGCCTGGGGCTCCGTAAGCCTAAAGGCTGGGGCGTCCCAGTCCTGGGGCTCCCAAAGCCTAAGGGCTGCGGCGTCGCAGACCTTGGGCTCCCAAAGCTTAAGGGCTGGGGCGCAACTGGCCTGGGGCTCCCAAATCCTAAGGGCGGGGGCGCCCCAGGCTTGGGACTCCCAAAGCCTGAGGGCTGGGGCGCCCCAGGCCTGGGGCTCCCAAAACCTAAGGGCTGGGGTGCCCCAGTCCTGGGGCGCCCCAGGCCTGGGGCTACCTAAGACAAAGGGCTGTGGCGCCCCAGGCCAGAGGCTCCCTAAGCCTAGGGGCTGGGGCGCCCCAGCCTGGGGCTCCTTATGCCTAAGGGCGGGGCTACCCCAGGCCTGGGGCTCCCAAACATAAGGGCTGGGGTGCCCCAGGGTTGGAGCTCCCAAATCCTACAGGCTGCAGCGCCCCAAGCCTGGGCCTCCTTAAGCCTAAGTGCTGTAGCGCCCCAACCTGGGGCTCCCTAAGCCTAGGGATGGGGCGCCCAAGACCTGGGGCTCCCTAAGCCTAAGGGCTGGGGCGCCACAGGCCTGGGGCTCCCAAAGCCTAAGGGCTGGGGCTTCACAGGCCTGGGGCTCCCTAAGCCTAAAGGCTGGGGCGCCCCAGGTCTGGAGCTCCCAAAGCCTAAGGGCTGGGGCGCCCCAGGCCTGGGGCTCCCTAAGCCTAAGGGCAGGTCGCCCCAGGCCAGGGGCTCCCAAAGCCTAAAGGCTGGGGCGCCCCGGCTGGGGCTCCCAAAACCTAAGGGTTGCGGCGCCCCAGGCCAGGGGCTCCCTAAAACTAAGGGCTGGTGCGCCCCAGGCATGGGGCTCCCTAAGCCAAAGGGCTGGGGCGCCCTAGGACTGGGGCGCCCAAAGCCTAAGGGCTGTGGCGCCCCAGGCCTGGGGCTCCGTAAGCCTAAGGGTTGGGGCGCCCCAGGCCTGGGGCTCCCAAAGCCTAAGGGCTGGGGCGTCGCAGGCCTTGGGCTCCCTAAGCCTAAGGGCTGGGGCGCAACTGGCCTGGGGCTCCCTAAAACTAAGGGCTGGGGCGCCCCAGGCCTGGGGCTCCCTAAGCCAAAGGGCTGGGGCGCCCTAGGCCTGGGGCACTCAATTCCTAAGGGATGTGGTGCCCCAGTCCTGGGGCTCCCTAAGACAAAGGGCTGTGGTGCCCCAGGCCAGAGGCTCCCTAAGCCTAAGGGCTAGGGCGCCCCAAGCCAGGGGCTCCATAAACCTAAGAGCTGGGGCGCCCCAGGCTGTGGCTCTCTAAGCCGAAGGGCTGGGGCGACCTAGTCCGGGGCTGCCCAAAGCCAAAGAGCTGAGGCGCCCCAGGCCTGGTGCTGCGTAAACCTAAGGGCTGGCGCGACCCAGTCCTGTGGCTCCCAAAGCCTAAGGGCTGGGGCCTCGCAGGATTGGGCTCGCTAACCTTAAGGGCTGGGGCGCCCCAGGCCTGGGACTCCCAAAGCCTAAGGGCTGGGGTGCCCCAGGCCTGTGGGTCCCAAAGCCTAAGGGCTGGGGCGCCCTAGTCCTATCGCGCCCTAAGCCGAAGGGCTGGGGCGTCGCCGGCCATGGGCTCCCTAAGCCTAAGGGCTGGGGCGTCGGAAGCCTGGGGTTCCCTAAGCCTAAGGGCTGTGGCGCCGCAGGCCTGGGGCTCCGTAAGCCTAAGGGCTGGGGCGCCCCAGGCCTGGGGCTCCCAAAGCCTAAGGGCTGGGGCGTCGCAGGCCTTGGGCTCCCTAAGCCTAAGGGCTGGGGCGCAACTGGGCTGGGGCTCCCAAATCCTAAGGGAGGTGGCGCCCCAGGCCTGGGACTCCCAAAACCTAAGGGCAGGAGTACCCCAGGCCTGGGGCTCCCAAAGCCTAAGGGCTGGGGCGCCCTAGGCCTGTCGCGCCCTAAGACGAAGGGCTGGGCGTCCCAGGCCATGGACTCCCTAAACCTAAGGGCTGGGTGCCCCCAGGCCTGGGGCTCCCAAAGCCTAAGGGCTGGGGCGCCCCAGGCCTGGGGCACCCAAAGCCTAAGGGCTGGGGCGCCAAAGGCCTGGGGCTCCCAAAACCTAAGGGCTGGGGTGCCCCAGTCCTGGGGCTCCCTAAGACAAAGGGTTGTAGCGCCCCAGGCCAGAGGCTCCCTAAGCCTAAGGGCTGGGGCGCCCCAGGCCTGGGGCTCCCTATGCTTAAGGGCGGGGCCGCCCCAGGCCTGGGACTCCCAAAGCCTAAGGGCTGGGGCGCCCTAGTCCTGTCGCGCCCTAAGCCGAAGGGCTGGGGCGTCGCAGGCCATGGGCTCCCTAAGCCTGAGGGCTGGGGCGCCGCAGGCCTGGGGCTCCCTAAGCCTAAGGGCTGGGATGCCCCAGGCCTGGGGCACCCTAAGTCGAAGGGCTGGGTGCCCCCAGGCCTGGGGCTCCCTAAGTCGAAGGGCTGGGTGCCCCCAGGCCTGAGGCTCCCTAAGCCTAAGGGCTGGGGCGCCCCAGGCGTGGGGCTCCCAAAGCCTAAGCGCTTGGGCGCCTCAGGCAGGGGCTCCCAAAGCCTAAAGGCTGGGGCGCCCTGGCAGGGGCTGCCAAAGCCTAAGGGCTGCGGCGCCCCAGGCCAGGGGCTCCCTAAAACTAAGGGCTGGGGTGCCCCAGGCCTGGGGCTCCCTAAGCCAAAGGGCTGGGGCGCCCTAGGCCTGGGGCGCCCAATTCCTAAGGGATGTGGCGCCCCAGGCCTGGGGCTCCGTAAGCCTAAAGGCTGGGGCGTCCCAGGCCTGGGGCGTCGCAGGCCTTGGGCTCCCACAGCCTAAGGGCTGGGGCGCAACTGGCCTGGGGCTCCCAAATCCTAAGGGCGGGGGCGCCCCAGGCCTGGGACTCCCAAAGCCTAAGGGCTGGGGCACCCCAGGCCTGGGGCTCCCAAAGCCTAAGGGCTGGGGCATCGCAGGCCTTGGGCTCCCTAAGCCTAAGGGCTGGGGCGCAACTGGGCTGGGGCTCCCAAATCCTAAGGGCGGTGGCGCCCCAGGCCTGGGACTCCCAAAACCTAAGGGCAGGAGTGCCCCAGGCCTGGGGCTCCCAAAGCCTAAGGGCTGGGGCGCCCTAGGCCTGTCGTGCCCTAAGCCGAAGGGCTGGGGCGTCCCAAGCCATGGACTCCCTAAGCCTAAGGGCTGGGTGCCCCCAGGCCTGGGGCTCCCAAAGCCTAAGGGCTGGGGCGCCCCAGGCCAGGGGCACCCAAAGCATATGGGCTGGGTCGCCCCAGGCCTGGGGCTCCCAAAGCCTAAGGGCTGGGGTGCCCCAGTCCTGGGGCTCCCTAAGACAAAGGGTTGTAGCGCCCCAGCCCAGAGGCTCCCTAAGCCTAAGGGCTGGGGCGCCAAAGGCCTGGGGCTCCCTATGCCTAAGGGCGGGGCCGCCCCAGGCCTGGGGCTCCCAAAGCTTAAGGGCTGGGGTGCCCCAGGGTTGGAGCTCCCTAATCCTAAGGGCTGCGGCACCCGAAGCCTGGACCTCCTTAAGCCTAAGTGCTGTACCGCCCCAACCTGTGGCTCCCTAAGGCTAGGGATGGGGCGCCCAAGACCTGGGGCTCCCGAAGTCTAAGGGCTGGGGCGCCACAGGCCTGGGGCTCCCAAAGCTTAAGGGCTGGGGCTTCCCAGGCCTGGGGCTCCCTAAGCCTAAAGGCTGGGACGCCGCAGACCTGGGCCTCCCAAAGCCTATGTGCTGAGCACCCCAAGACTGGGGCTCCCTAAAACTAAGGGCTGGGGCGCCCCATGCCTGGCTCTCCCAAAGCCTAAGAGCTGGGGTGCCCCAGGGCTGGGGCTACCTAAGACTAAGGGCTGGGGCGCCCCAGGCCTGGGACTCCCAAAGCCTACGTGCTGGGGCGCCCCAGGCTTGTGCTCCCAAACCTAAGGGCTGGGGCATCCCAGGCTTGGCCTCCCAAAGCCTAAGGGCTGGGGCATCCCAGGCTTGGGCTCCCAAGGCCTAAGGGCTGTGGCGCCTAGGCCTGGGGCTCCCAAAATCTAAGGGCTTGGGCGCCCAGGCCTGGGGCTCCCTAAGCCTAAGGGCTGGGGCGCCCCAGGCTTGGGCTCCCAAAGCCTAAGGGCTGGGGCGCCCCAGGCCTGGGGCTCCCTAAGCCTAAGGGCTGGGGCGTACCAGGCCTGGGGCTCCCAAAACCTAAGGGATGGGGCGCCCCAGGTCTGGGACCCTCAAAGTCTAAGGGCTGGGGTGCCCCAGGCCTGGGGCTCCCTAACACGAAGGGCTGGGACGCCATAGGCATGTCGGGCCCAAAGCCGAAGGGCTGGGGCGTCCCAGGCCATGGGCTCCCTAATCCTAAGGGCTGTGGCGCCCCAGGCCTGGGGCTCCCAAAGCCTAAGACCTGGGGCGTCCCAAGCCTGGGGCTCTCAAAGCATAAGGTCTGGGCACCACAGGCCTGGGGCTCCCAAAGTCTAATGGTGGGGGTGTCCCAGGCCTGGGGCTCCCAAAGCCTAAGGGCTGGGGCGCCCCAGGCCAGGGGCTCCCTAAGCTTAAGGGCTGGGGTATACCAGGCCATGGGTTCCCAAAACCTAAGGGCTGGGGCTCTCCAGGCCTGGGACTCCCAAAGCCTAAGGGCTGGGGCGCCCTAGGCCTGTCGCGCCCTAAGCCGAAGGGCTGGGGCGTCCCAGGCCATGGGCTCCCTAAGCATAAGGGCTGGGTGCCCACAGTCCTGGGGCTCCCAAAGCCTAAGGGCTGGGGCGCCACAGGCCTGAAGCTCCCAAAGCCTAAGGGTTGAGGCGCCCCAAGCCTGGGGCTCCCAAATCCTAAGGGCTGTGGCGCCCCAGGACAGAGGCTCCCTAAGCCTAAGTGCTGGGACGCCCAAGGCGTGGGGCTCCCTAAGCCTAAGCGCTGGGGTGCCCGAGGGTTGGAGCTCCCAAATCCTAAGGGCTGCGGAGCCCCAAGCCTGGGCTTCCTTAGGCCTAAAGGCTGTAGCGCCCCAAGCTGGGGCTCCCTAAGCCTACGCCTGGGGCGCCCAAGACCTGAGGCTCGCTAAGCCTAAGGGCTGGGGCGCCACAGGCCTGGGGCTCCCAAAGTCTAATGGCTGGTGCTTCCCAGTCCTGGGGCTCCCTAAGCCAAAAGGCTGGGGTGCCCCAGGTCTGGAGCTCCCAAAGCCCAAGGGCTGGGGTGCCCTGGCCTGGGGCTCCCTAAGCCTAAAGCTGGGGCGCCCATGGCTGGGGCTCCCTAAGCCTAAGGGTTGGGCCGCCCCAGGCCTGGGGCTCCCTAAGCCTAAGGGCAGGGCGCCCCAGGCCTGGGGCTCCCAAAGCCTAAGGGCTGGGGCACCCCAAGACTGGGGCTCCCAAAGCCTAAGAGCTGCGGTGCCCCAGGGCTGGGGCTACCGAAGCCTAAGGGCTGGGGCGCCCCAGGCCTGGGACTTGCAAAGCCTAAGTGCTGGGACGCCTAGGGCTAGGGCTCCCAAAACCTAAGGGCTGGGGTGCCCCAGGGTTAGGGCTCCCAGTCTAAGGTCTGGGGCGCCTCAGACCTGGGCCTCCCAAAGCCTAAGGGCTTGGGTGCCCCAGGCTTGGGCTCCCAAAGCCTAAGGGCTGGGGCGCGCCAGGACTGGGGCTGCCTAAGCCTAAGGGCTGGGGCGTACCACGCCTGGAGCTCCCTGTGCCGAAGGGCTGGGGCACCCTAGGACTGTCGCGCCCTAAGCTGAAGGGCTGGGGCGTCCCAGGCCATGGGCTCCCTAAGCCTAAGGGCAGGGACGACTCAGGCCTGGGGCTCCCTAAGCCGAAGAGCTGGGTCCCCCCAGGCCTGGGGCTCCCTAAGCCTAAGGGCTGGGGCGCCCCAGGCGTGGGGCTCCCAAAGCCTAAGCGCTGGGGCGCCACAGGTCTGGGGCTCCCAAAGGCTAAGGGCTGGGGCGCCCCGATGAGGCTCCCAAAGCCTAAGGGCTAAGGCGCCCCAGGCCAGGGGCTCCCTAAACCTAAGGGCTGGGGCACCCCAGGCCTGGGGCTCCCTAAGCCGAAGGACTGGGGCGTCGCAGGCCTTGGGCTCCCGAAGCCTAAGGGCTGGGGCGCCCCTGGCCTGGGGCCCCCAAAGCCTAAGGGCTGGGGCGTCCGAGGCCTGGGGCTCCGTAAGCCTAAGGGCTGGGGCGCCCCAGCCCTGGGGCCACCAAAGCCTAAAGGCTGGGGCGTCGCAGGCTTTGGGCTCCCGAAGCCTAAGGGCTGGGGCGCCCCTGGCCTGGGGCTCCCAAAGCCTAAGGGCTAGGGCGCCCCAGGCCAGGGGCTCCCTAAACCTAAGGGCTGGGGCGTTCCAGGACTGGGACTCACAAAGCCTAAGGGCTGGGGCGCCCCAGGCCACGGGCTCCCTAAACCTAAGGGCTGGGGCATACCAGGCCTGGGACTCCCAAACCTAAGGGTTGGGGTGCCCATGGCATGGGGCTCCCAAAACTACGGGCTAGGGCAACCTAGTCCTGTCGCGCCCTAATCCGAAGGGCTGGGGCGTTTCAGGCCATGCGCTCCCTAAGCTTAAGGGCTGGGGCGCCCCAGGCCTGGTTCTCCGAAAGGCTGGGTGACCCCAGGCCTGGGGCTACCAAAGCCTAAGGGCTGGGGCGCCCCAGGTGTGGGGCTCCCAAAGCCTAAGCGCTGGGGCGCCTCAGGCCTGGGGCTCCCAAAGTTAAGGGCTGTGGCGCCCCGGCTGGGGCTCGCAAAGCCTAAGGGCTGGGGCGCCCCAGGCCTGGGGCTCCCTAAGCCGAAGGGCTGGGGCGCCTTAGGCCTGGGGCACCGAAAGCCTAAGGGCTGTGGCGCCCCAGGTCTGGGGCTCCGTATGCCTAAGGGCTGGGGCGCACAGGCCTGGGGCCCCCAAAGCCTAAGGGCTGTGGCGTTGCAGGCCTTGGGCTCCCGAAGCCTAAGGGCTGGGGCAATGCAGGCCTTGAGACCCCTAAGCCGAAGGGCTGGGGCGCCCCAGGCCTGGGGCTCCCAAATCCTAAGGGCTGGGGCGCCCTAGGCCTGTCGCGCACTAAGCCAAAGGGCTGGGGCGTTGCAGGCCATGGACGCCCTAAACCTAAGGGCTGGGGCGTACCAGGCCTGGGACTCCCAAACCTAAGGGTTGGGGTGCCCATGGCCTGGGGCTCCCAAAAACTACGGGCTAGGGCAACCTAGTCCTGTCGCGCCCTAATCCGAAGGGCTGGGGCGTTTCAGGCCATGGGCTCCCTAAGCTTAAGGGCTGGGGCGCCCCAGGACTGGTTCTCCGAAAGGCTGGGTGACCCCAGGCCTGGGGCTCCCAAAGCCTAAGGGCTGGGGCGCCCCAGGTGTGGGGCTCCCAAAGCCTAAGCGCTGGGGCGCCTCAGGACTGGGGCTCCCAAAGCCTAAGGGCTGTGGCGCCCCGTCTGGGGCTCGCAAAGCCTAAGGGCTGGGGCGCCCCAGGCCTGGGGCTCCCTAAGCCTAAGGGCTGGGGCGCCCAGGCCTGGGGCTCCCAAAGCCTAAGGGCTGGGGCGTCGCAGGCCTTGGGCTCCCGAAGCCTAAGGGCTGTTGCGACGCAGGCCTTGAGATCCCTAAGCCGAAGGGCTTGGGCGCCCCAGGCCTGGGGCTCCAAAATCCTAAGGGCGGGGGCGCCCTAGGCCTGTCGCGCCCTAAGCCAAAGGGCTGGGGCGTTGCAGGCCATGGACGCCCTAAGCCTAAGGGTTGGGGCGCCCCAGGCCTGGGGCTCCCTATGCCTAAGGGCTGGGAATCCCTAGGCCTGGGACTCTGAAAGGCTGGGTGCCCCCAGGCCTGGGGCTCCCTAAGCCTAAGGGCTGGGGAGCCCCAGCCGTGGGACTCCCAAAGCCTAAGCGCTGAGGCGGCCCAGGCCTGGGGCTCCCTAAGCCTAAGGGCAGGGCGCCCCAGGCCTCGGGCTCCCAAAGCCTAAGTACAGGGGCGCCCCATGCCTGGGGTTCCCAAAGCCTAAGAGCTGCGGTGCCCCAGGGCTGGGGCTACCGAAACCTAAGGGCTGGGGCGCCCCAGGCCTGGGACTTGCAAAGCCTAAGTGCTGGGACGCCTAGGGCTAGGGCTCCCAAAACCTAAGGGCTGGGGTGCCCCAGGGTTAGGGCTCCCAGTCTAAGGGCTGGGGCGCCTCAGACCTGGGCCTCCCAAAGCCTAAGGGCTTGGGTGCCCCAGGCTTGGGCTCCCAAAGCCTAAGGGCTGGGGCGCGCCAGGACTGGGGCTCCCTAATCCTAAGGGCTGGGGCGTACCAGGCCTGGAGCTCCCTATGCCGAAGGGCTGGGGCACCATAGGACTGTCGCGCCCTAAGCTGAAGGGCTGGGGCGACCCAGGCCATGGGCTCCCTAAGCCTAAGGGCAGGGACGACTCAGGCCTGGGGCTCCCTAAGCCGAAGAGCTGGGTCCCCCCAGGCCTGGGGCTCCCTAAGCCTAAGGGCTGGGGCGCCCCAGGCGTGGGGCTCCCAAAGCCTAAGCGCTGGGGCGCCACAGGTCTGGGGCTCCAAAAGGCTAAGGGCTGGGGCGCCCCGATGAGGCTCCCAAAGCCTAAGGGCTAAGGCGCCCCAGGCCAGGGGCTCCCTAAACCTAAGGGCTGGGGCACCCTAGGCCTGGGGCTCCCTAAGCCGAAGGACTGGGGCGTCGCAGGCCTTGGGCTCCCGAAGCCTAAGGGCTGGGGCGCCCCTGGCCTGGGGCGCCCAAAGCCTAAGGGCTGGGGCATCCCAGGCCTGGGGCTCCGTAAGCCTAAGGGCTGGGGCGCCCCAGCCCTGGGGCCCCCAAAGCCTAAAGGCTGGGGCATCGCAGGCTTTGGGCTCCCGAAGCCTAAGGGCTGGGGCGCCCCTGGCCTGGGGCTCCCAAAGCCTAAGGGCTGGGGCGCCCCAGGCCAGGGGCTCCCTAAACCTAAGGGCTGGGGCGTACCAGGACTGGGACTCACAAAGCCTAAGGGCTGGGGCACCCCAGGCCACGGGCTCCCTAAACCTAAGGGCTGGGGCGTACCAGGCCTGGGACTCCCAAACCTAAGGGTTGGGGTGCCCATGGCCTGGGGCTCCCAAAAACTACGGGCTAGGGCAACCTAGTCCTGTCGCGCCCTAATCCGAAGGACTGGGGCGTTTCAGGCCAGGGGCTCCCTAAGCTTAAGGGCTGGGGCGCCCCAGGCCTGGTTCTCCGAAAGGCTGGTTGACCCCAGGCCTGGGGCTCCCAAAGCCTAAGGGCTGGGGCGCCCCAGGTGTGGGGCTCCCAAAGCCTAAGCGCTTGGGCGCCTCAGGCCTGGGGCTCGCAAAGCCTAAGGGCTGGGGCGCCCCAAGACTGGGGCTCCCAAAGCCTAAGAGCGGGGGTGCCCCAGGGCTGGGGCTACCGAAGCCTAAGGGCTGGGGCGCCCCAGGCCTGGGACTTGCAAAGCCTAAGTGCTGGGACGCATAGGGCTAGGGCTCCCAAAAACTAAGGGCTGGGGTGCACCAGGGTTAGGGCTCCCAGTCTAAGGGCTGGGGCACCTCAGACCTGGGCCTCCCAAAGCCTAAGGGCTTGGGTGCCCCAGGCTTGGGCTCCCAAAGCCTAAGGGCTGGGGCGCGCCAGGACTGGGGCTCCCTAAGCCTAAGGGCTGGGGCGTACCAGGCCTGGAGCTCCCTGTGCCGAAGGGCTGGGGCACCCTAGGACTGTCGCGCCCTAAGCTGAAGGGCTGGGGCGACCCAGGCCATGGGCTCCCTAAGCCTAAGGGCAAGGACGACTCAGGCCTGGGGCTCCCTAAGCCGAAGAGCTGGGTCCCCCCAGGCCTGGGGCTCCCTAAGCCTAAGGGCTGGGGCGCCCCAGGCGTGGGGCTCCCAAAGCCTAAGCGCTGGGGCGCCACAGGTCTGGGGCTCCCAAAGGCTAAGGGCTGGGGCGCCCCGATGAGGCTCCCAAAGCCTAAGGGCTAAGGCGCCCCAGGCCAGGGGCTCCCTAAACCTAAGGGCTGGGGCACCCCAGGCCTGGGGCTCCCTAAGCCGAAGTACTGGGGCGTCGCAGGCCTTGGGCTCCCGAAGCCTAAGGGCTGGGGCGCCCCTGGCCTGGGGCGCCCAAAGCCTAACGGCTGGGGCATCCCAGGCCTGGGGCTCCGTAAGCCTAAGGGCTGGGGCGCCCCAGCCCTGGGGCCCCCAAAGCCTAAAGGCTGGGGCGTCGCAGGCTTTGGGCTCCCGAAGCCTAAGGGCTGGGGCGCCCCTGGCCTGGGGCTCCCAAAGCCTAAGGGCTGGGGCGCCCCAGGCCAGGGGCTCCCTAAACCTAAGGGCTGGGGCGTACCAGGACTGGGACTCACAAAGCCTAAGGGCTGGGGCACCCCAGGCCACGGGCTCCCTAAACCTAAGGGCTGGGGCGTACCAGGCCTGGGACTCCCAAACCTAAGGGTTGGGGTGCCCATGGCCTGGGGCTCCCAAAAACTACGGGCTAGGGCAACCTAGTCCTGTCGCACCCTAATCCGAAGGGCTGGGGCGTTTCAGGCCATGGGCTCCCTAAGCTTAAGGGCTGGGGCGCCCCAGGCCTGGTTCTCCGAAAGGCTGGGTGACCCCAGGCCTGGGGCTCCCAAAGCTTAAGGGCTGGGGCGCCCCAGGTGTGGGGCTCCCAAAGCCTAAGCGCTGGGGCGCCTCAGGACTGGGGCTCCCAAAGCCTAAGGGCTGTGGCGCCCCGGCTGGGGCTCGCAAAGCCTAAGGGCTGGGGCGCCCCAGGCCTGGGGCTCCCTAAGCCTAAGGGCTGGGGCGCCCAGGCCTGGGGCTCCCAAAGCCTAAGGGCTGGGGCGTCGCAGGCCTTGGGCTCCCGAAGCCTAAGGGCTGGGGCGACGCAGGCCTTGAGATCCCTAAGCCGAAGGGCTGGGGCGCCCCAGGCCTGGGGCTCCAAAATCCAAAGGGCGGGGGCGCCCTAGGCCTGTCGCGCCCTAAGCCAAAGGGCTGGGGCGTTGCAGGCCATGGACGCCCTAAGCCTAAGGGCTGGGGCGCCCCAGGCCTGGGGCTCCCTATGCCTAAGGGCTGGGAAGCCCCAGGCCTGGGGCTCCCTATGCCTAAGGGCTGGGAAGCCCCAGGCCTGGGGCTCTGAAAGGCTGGGTGACCCCAGGACTGGGGCTCCCTAAGCCTAAGGGCTGGGGTGCCCCAGCCGTGGGGCTCCCAAAGCCTAAGGGTTGGGCCGCCCCAGGCCTGGGGCTCCCTAAGCCTAAGGGCAGGGCGCCCCAGGCCTGGGGCTCCCAAAGCCTAAGTACTGGGGCGCCCCATGCCTGGGGTTCCCAAAGCCTAAGAGCTGCGGTGCCCCAGGGCTGGGGCTACCGAAGCCTAAGGGCTGGGGCGCCCCAGGCCTGGGACTTGCAAAGCCTAAGTGCTGGGACGCATAGGGCTAGGGCTCCCAAAACCTAAGGGCTGGGGTGCCCCAGGGTTAGGGCTCCCAGTCTAAGGGCTGGGGCGCCTCAGACCTGGGCCTCCCAAAGCCTAAGGGCTTGGGTGCCCCAGGCTTGGGCTCCCAAAGCCTAAGGGCTGGGGCGCGCCAGGACTGGGGCTCCCTAAGCCTAAGGGCTGGGGCGTACCAGGCCTGGAGCTCCCTATGCCGAAGGGCTGGGGCACCCTAGGACTGTCGCGCCCTAAGCTGAAGGGCTGGGGCGACCCAGGCCATGGGCTCCCTAAGCCTAAGGGCAGGGACGACTCAGGCCTGGGGCTCCCTAAGCCGAAGAGCTGGGTCCCCCCAGGCCTGGGGCTCCCTAAGCATAAGGGCTGGGGCGCCCCAGGCGTGGGGCTCCCAAAGCCTAAGCGCTGGGGCGCCACAGGTCTGGGGCTCCCAAAGGCTAAGGGCTGGGGCGGCCCGATGAGGCTCCCAAAGCCTAAGGGCTAAGGCACCCCAGGCCAGGGGCTCCCTAAACCTAAGGGCTGGGGCACCCTAGGCCTGGGGCTCCCTAAGCCGAAGGACTGGGGCGTCGCAGGCCTTGGGCTCCCGAAGCCTAAGGGCTGGGGCGCCCCTGGCCTGGGGCGCCCAAACCCTAAGGGCTGGGGCATCCCAGGCCTGGGGCTCCGTAAGCCTAAGGGCTGGGGCGCCCCAGCCCTGGGGCCCCCAAAGCCTAAAGGCTGGGGCGTCGCAGGCTTTGGGCTCCTGAAGCCTAAGGCATGGGGCGCCCCTGGCCTGGGGCTCCCAAAGCCTAAGGGCTGGGGCGCCCCAGGCCAGGGGCTCCCTAAACCTAAGGGCTGGGGCGTTCCAGGACTGGGACTCACAAAGCCTAAGGGCTGGGGCGCCCCAGGCCACGGGCTCCCTAAACCTAAGGGCTGGGGCATACCAGGCCTGGGACTCCCAAACCTAAGGGTTGGGGTGCCCATGGCATGGGGCTCCCAAAACTACGGGCTAGGGCAACCTAGTCCTGTCGCGCCCTAATCCGAAGGGCTGGGGCGTTTCAGGCCATGCGCTCCCTAAGCTTAAGGGCTGGGGCGCCCCAGGCCTGGTTCTCCGAAAGGCTGGGTGACCCCAGGCCTGGGGCTACCAAAGCCTAAGGGCTGGGGCGCCCCAGGTGTGGGGCTCCCAAAGCCTAAGCGCTGGGGCGCCTCAGGCCTGGGGCTCCCAAAGTTAAGGGCTGTGGCGCCCCGGCTGGGGCTCGCAAAGCCTAAGGGCTGGGGCGCCCCAGGCCTGGGGCTCCCTAAGCCGAAGGGCTGGGGCGCCTTAGGCCTGGGGCACCGAAAGCCTAAGGGCTGTGGCGCCCCAGGTCTGGGGCTCCGTATGCCTAAGGGCTGGGGCGCACAGGCCTGGGGCCCCCAAAGCCTAAGGGCTGTGGCGTTGCAGGCCTTGGGCTCCCGAAGCCTAAGGGCTGGGGCAATGCAGGCCTTGAGACCCCTAAGCCGAAGGGCTGGGGCGCCCCAGGCCTGGGGCTCCCAAATCCTAAGGGCTGGGGCGCCCTAGGCCTGTCGCGCCCTAAGCCAAAGGGCTGGGGCGTTGCAGGCCATGGACGCCCTAAACCTAAGGGCTGGGGCGTACCAGGCCTGGGACTCCCAAACCTAAGGGTTGGGGTGCCCATGGCCTGGGGCTCCCAAAAACTACGGGCTAGGGCAACCTAGTCCTGTCGCGCCCTAATCCGAAGGGCTGGGGCGTTTCAGGCCATGGGCTCCCTAAGCTTAAGGGCTGGGGCGCCCCAGGACTGGTTCTCCGAAAGGCTGGGTGACCCCAGGCCTGGGGCTCCCAAAGCCTAAGGGCTGGGGCGCCCCAGGTGTGGGGCTCCCAAAGCCTAAGCGCTGGGGCGCCTCAGGACTGGGGCTCCCAAAGCCTAAGGGCTGTGGCGCCCCGTCTGGGGCTCGCAAAGCCTAAGGGCTGGGGCGCCCCAGGCCTGGGGCTCCCTAAGCCTAAGGGCTGGGGCGCCCAGGCCTGGGGCTCCCAAAGCCTAAGGGCTGGGGCGTCGCAGGCCTTGGGCTCCCGAAGCCTAAGGGCTGTTGCGACGCAGGCCTTGAGATCCCTAAGCCGAAGGGCTTGGGCGCCCCAGGCCTGGGGCTCCAAAATCCTAAGGGCGGGGGCGCCCTAGGCCTGTCGCGCCCTAAGCCAAAGGGCTGGGGCGTTGCAGGCCATGGACGCCCTAAGCCTAAGGGTTGGGGCGCCCCAGGCCTGGGGCTCCCTATGCCTAAGGGCTGGGAATCCCTAGGCCTGGGACTCTGAAAGGCTGGGTGCCCCCAGGCCTGGGGCTCCCTAAGCCTAAGGGCTGGGGAGCCCCAGCCGTGGGACTCCCAAAGCCTAAGCGCTGAGGCGGCCCAGGCCTGGGGCTCCCTAAGCCTAAGGGCAGGGCGCCCCAGGCCTCGGGCTCCCAAAGCCTAAGTACAGGGGCGCCCCATGCCTGGGGTTCCCAAAGCCTAAGAGCTGCGGTGCCCCAGGGCTGGGGCTACCGAAACCTAAGGGCTGGGGCGCCCCAGGCCTGGGACTTGCAAAGCCTAAGTGCTGGGACGCCTAGGGCTAGGGCTCCCAAAACCTAAGGGCTGGGGTGCCCCAGGGTTAGGGCTCCCAGTCTAAGGGCTGGGGCGCCTCAGACCTGGGCCTCCCAAAGCCTAAGGGCTTGGGTGCCCCAGGCTTGGGCTCCCAAAGCCTAAGGGCTGGGGCGCGCCAGGACTGGGGCTCCCTAATCCTAAGGGCTGGGGCGTACCAGGCCTGGAGCTCCCTATGCCGAAGGGCTGGGGCACCATAGGACTGTCGCGCCCTAAGCTGAAGGGCTGGGGCGACCCAGGCCATGGGCTCCCTAAGCCTAAGGGCAGGGACGACTCAGGCCTGGGGCTCCCTAAGCCGAAGAGCTGGGTCCCCCCAGGACTGGGGCTCCCTAAGCCTAAGGGCTGGGGCGCCCCAGGCGTGGGGCTCCCAAAGCCTAAGCGCTGGGGCGCCACAGGTCTGGGGCTCCAAAAGGCTAAGGGCTGGGGCGGCCCGATGAGGCTCCCAAAGCCTAAGGGCTAAGGCGCCCCAGGCCAGGGGCTCCCTAAACCTAAGGGCTGGGGCACCCTAGGCCTGGGGCTCCCTAAGCCGAAGGACTGGGGCGTCGCAGGCCTTGGGCTCCCGAAGCCTAAGGGCTGGGGCGCCCCTGGCCTGGGGCGCCCAAAGCCTAAGGGCTGGGGCATCCCAGGCCTGGGGCTCCGTAAGCCTAAGGGCTGGGGCGCCCCAGCCCTGGGGCCCCCAAAGCCTAAAGGCTGGGGCGTCGCAGGCTTTGGGCTCCCGAAGCCTAAGGGCTGGGGCGCCCCTGGCCTGGGGCTCCCAAAGCCTAAGGGCTGGGGCGCCCCAGGCCAGGGGCTCCCTAAACCTAAGGGCTGGGGCGTACCAGGACTGGGACTCACAAAGCCTAAGGGCTGGGGCACCCCAGGCCACGGGCTCCCTAAACCTAAGGGCTGGGGCGTACCAGGCCTGGGACTCCCAAACCTAAGGGTTGGGGTGCCCATGGCCTGGGGCTCCCAAAAACTACGGGCTAGGGCAACCTAGTCCTGTCGCGCCCTAATCCGAAGGACTGGGGCGTTTCAGGCCAGGGGCTCCCTAAGCTTAAGGGCTGGGGCGCCCCAGGCCTGGTTCTCCGAAAGGCTGGTTGACCCCAGGCCTGGGGCTCCCAAAGCCTAAGGGCTGGGGCGCCCCAGGTGTGGGGCTCCCAAAGCCTAAGCGCTTGGGCGCCTCAGGCCTGGGGCTCGCAAAGCCTAAGGGCTGGGGCGCCCCAAGACTGGGGCTCCCAAAGCCTAAGAGCGGGGGTGCCCCAGGGCTGGGGCTACCGAAGCCTAAGGGCTGGGGCGCCCCAGGCCTGGGACTTGCAAAGCCTAAGTGCTGGGACGCATAGGGCTAGGGCTCCCAAAAACTAAGGGCTGGGGTGCACCAGGGTTAGGGCTCCCAGTCTAAGGGCTGGGGCACCTCAGACCTGGGCCTCCCAAAGCCTAAGGGCTTGGGTGCCCCAGGCTTGGGCTCCCAAAGCCTAAGGGCTGGGGCGCGCCAGGACTGGGGCTCCCTAAGCCTAAGGGCTGGGGCGTACCAGGCCTGGAGCTCCCTATGCCGAAGGGCTGGGGCACCCTAGGACTGTCGCGCCCTAAGCTGAAGGGCTGGGGCGACCCAGGCCATGGGCTCCCTAAGCCTAAGGGCAAGGACGACTCAGGCCTGGGGCTCCCTAAGCCGAAGAGCTGGGTCCCCCCAGGCCTGGGGCTCCCTAAGCCTAAGGGCTGGGGCGCCCCAGGCGTGGGGCTCCCAAAGCCTAAGCGCTGGGGCGCCACAGGTCTGGGGCTCCCAAAGGCTAAGGGCTGGGGCGCCCCGATGAGGCTCCCAAAGCCTAAGGGCTAAGGCGCCCCAGGCCAGGGGCTCCCTAAACCTAAGGGCTGGGGCACCCCAGGCCTGGGGCTCCCTAAGCCGAAGTACTGGGGCGTCGCAGGCCTTGGGCTCCCGAAGCCTAAGGGCTGGGGCGCCCCTGGCCTGGGGCGCCCAAAGCCTAACGGCTGGGGCATCCCAGGCCTGGGGCTCCGTAAGCCTAAGGGCTGGGGCGCCCCAGCCCTGGGGCCCCCAAAGCCTAAAGGCTGGGGCGTCGCAGGCTTTGGGCTCCCGAAGCCTAAGGGCTGGGGCGCCCCTGGCCTGGGGCTCCCAAAGCCTAAGGGCTGGGGCGCCCCAGGCCAGGGGCTCCCTAAACCTAAGGGCTGGGGCGTACCAGGACTGGGACTCACAAAGCCTAAGGGCTGGGGCACCCCAGGCTACGGGCTCCCTAAACCTAAGGGCTGGGGCGTACCAGGCCTGGGACTCCCAAACCTAAGGGTTGGGGTGCCCATGGCCTGGGGCTCCCAAAAACTACGGGCTAGGGCAACCTAGTCCTGTCGCACCCTAATCCGAAGGGCTGGGGCGTTTCAGGCCATGGGCTCCCTAAGCTTAAGGGCTGGGGCGCCCCAGGCCTGGTTCTCCGAAAGGCTGGGTGACCCCAGGCCTGGGGCTCCCAAAGCTTAAGGGCTGGGGCGCCCCAGGTGTGGGGCTCCCAAAGCCTAAGCGCTGGGGCGCCTCAGGACTGGGGCTCCCAAAGCCTAAGGGCTGTGGCGCCCCGGCTGGGGCTCGCAAAGCCTAAGGGCTGGGGCGCCCCAGGCCTGGGGCTCCCTAAGCCTAAGGGCTGGGGCGCCCAGGCCTGGGGCTCCCAAAGCCTAAGGGCTGGGGCGTCGCAGGCCTTGGGCTCCCGAAGCCTAAGGGCTGGGGCGACGCAGGCCTTGAGATCCCTAAGCCGAAGGGCTGGGGCGCCCCAGGCCTGGGGCTCCAAAATCCTAAGGGCGGGGGCGCCCTAGGCCTGTCGCGCCCTAAGCCAAAGGGCTGGGGCGTTGCAGGCCATGGACGCCCTAAGCCTAAGGGCTGGGGCGCCCCAGGCCTGGGGCTCCCTATGCCTAAGGGCTGGGAAGCCCCAGGCCTGGGGCTCCCTATGCCTAAGGGCTGGGAAGCCCCAGGCCTGGGGCTCTGAAAGGCTGGGTGACCCCAGGACTGGGGCTCCCTAAGCCTAAGGGCTGGGGTGCCCCAGCCGTGGGGCTCCCAAAGCCTAAGGGTTGGGCCGCCCCAGGCCTGGGGCTCCCTAAGCCTAAGGGCAGGGCGCCCCAGGCCTGGGGCTCCCAAAGCCTAAGTACTGGGGCGCCCCATGCCTGGGGTTCCCAAAGCCTAAGAGCTGCGGTGCCCCAGGGCTGGGGCTACCGAAGCCTAAGGGCTGGGGCGCCCCAGGCCTGGGACTTGCAAAGCCTAAGTGCTGGGACGCATAGGGCTAGGGCTCCCAAAACCTAAGGGCTGGGGTGCCCCAGGGTTAGGGCTCCCAGTCTAAGGGCTGGGGCGCCTCAGACCTGGGCCTCCCAAAGCCTAAGGGCTTGGGTGCCCCAGGCTTGGGCTCCCAAAGCCTAAGGGCTGGGGCGCGCCAGGACTGGGGCTCCCTAAGCCTAAGGGCTGGGGCGTACCAGGCCTGGAGCTCCCTATGCCGAAGGGCTGGGGCACCCTAGGACTGTCGCGCCCTAAGCTGAAGGGCTGGGGCGACCCAGGCCATGGGCTCCCTAAGCCTAAGGGCAGGGACGACTCAGGCCTGGGGCTCCCTAAGCCGAAGAGCTGGGTCCCCCCAGGCCTGGGGCTCCCTAAGCATAAGGGCTGGGGCGCCCCAGGCGTGGGGCTCCCAAAGCCTAAGCGCTGGGGCGCCACAGGTCTGGGGCTCCCAAAGGCTAAGGGCTGGGGCGGCCCGATGAGGCTCCCAAAGCCTAAGGGCTAAGGCACCCCAGGCCAGGGGCTCCCTAAACCTAAGGGCTGGGGCACCCTAGGCCTGGGGCTCCCTAAGCCGAAGGACTGGGGCGTCGCAGGCCTTGGGCTCCCGAAGCCTAAGGGCTGGGGCGCCCCTGGCCTGGGGCGCCCAAACCCTAAGGGCTGGGGCATCCCAGGCCTGGGGCTCCGTAAGCCTAAGGGCTGGGGCGCCCCAGCCCTGGGGCCCCCAAAGCCTAAAGGCTGGGGCGTCGCAGGCTTTGGGCTCCTGAAGCCTAAGGGCTGGGGCGCCCCTGGCCTGGGGCTCCCAAAGCCTAAGGGCTGGGGCGCCCCAGGCCAGGGGCTCCCTAAACCTAAGGGCTGGGGCGTACCAGGACTGGGACTCACAAAGCCTAAGGGCTGGGGCACCCCAGGCCACGGGCTCCCTAAACCTAAGGGCTGGGGCGTACCAGGCCTGGGACTCCCAAACCTAAGGGTTGGGGTGCCCATGGCCTGGGGCTCCCAAAAACTACGGGCTAGGGCAACCTAGTCCTGTCGCGCCCTAATCCGAAGGGCTGGGGCGTTTCAGGCCATGGGCTCCCTAAGCTTAAGGGCTGGGGCGCCCCAGGCCTGGTTCTCCGAAAGGCTGGTTGACCCCAGGCCTGGGGCTCCCAAAGCCTAAGGGCTGGGGCGCCCCAGGTGTGGGGCTCCCAAAGCCTAAGCGCTTGGGCGCCTCAGGCCTGGGGCTCCCAAAGCCTAAGGGCTGTGGCGCCCCAGCTGGGGCTCGCAAAGCCTAAGGGCTGGGGCGCCCCAAGACTGGGGCTCCCAAAGCCTAAGAGCGGCGGTGCCCCAGGGCTGGGGCTACCGAAGCCTAAGGGCTGGGGCGCCCCAGGCCTGGGACTTGCAAAGCCTAAGTGCTGGGACGCCTAGGGCTAGGGCTCCCAAAACCTAAGGGCTGGGGTGCCCCAGGGTTAGGGCTCCCAGTCTAAGGGCTGGGGCACCTCAGACCTGGGCCTCCCAAAGCCTAAGGGCTTGGGTGCCCCAGGCTTGGGCTCCCAAAGCCTAAGGGCTGGGGCGCGCCAGGACTGGGGCTCCCTAAGCCTAAGGGCTGGGGCGTACCAGGCCTTGAGCTCCCTATGGCGAAGGGCTGGGGCACCCTTGGACTGTCGCGCCCTAAGCTGAAGGGCTGGGGCGACCCAGGCCATGGGTCCCTAAACCTAAGGGCTGGGGCTTACCAGGCCTGGGACTCCCAAACCTAAGGGTTGGGGTGCCCATGGCCTGGGGCTCCCAAAAACTACGGGCTAGGGCAACCTAGTCCTGTCGCGCCCTAATCCGAAGGGCTGGGGCGTTTCAGGCCATGGGCTCCCTAAGCTTAAGGGCTGGGGCGCCCCAGGCCTGGTTCTCCGAAAGGCTGGTTGACCCCATGCCTGGGGTTCCCAAAGCCTAAGAGCTGCGGTGCCCCAGGGCTGGGGCTACCGAAGCCTAAGGGCTGGGGCGCCCCAGGCCTGGGACTTGCAAATCCTAAGTGCTGGGACGCCTAGGGCTAGGGCTCCCAAAACCTAAGGGCTGGGGTGCCCCAGGGTTAGGTCTCCCAGTCTAAGGGCTGGGGCGCCTCAGACCTGGGCCTCCCAAAGCCTAAGGGCTTGGGTGCCCCAGGCTTGGGCTCCCAAAGCCTAAGGGATGGGGCGCGCCAGGACTGGGGCTCCCTAAGCCTAAGGGCTCGGGCGTACCAGGCCTGGAGCTCCCTATGCCGAAGGGCTGGGGCACCCTAGGACTGTCGCGCCCTAAGCTGAAGGGCTGGGGCGACCCAGGCCATGGGCTCCCTAAGCCTAAGGGCAGGGACGACTCAGGCCTGGGGCTCCCTAAGCCGAAGAGCTGGGTCCCCCCAGGCGTGGGGCTCCCAAAGCCTAAGCGCTGGGGCGCCACAGGTCTGGGGCTCCCTAAGCCTAAGGGCTGGGGCTCCCCAGGCGTGGGGCTCCCAAAGCCTAAGCGCTGGGGCGCCACAGGTCTGGGGCTCCCAAAGGCTAAGGACTGGGGCGCCCCGATGAGGCTCCCAAAGCCTAAGGGCTAAGGCGCCCCAGGCCAGGGGCTCCCTAAACCTAAGGGCTGGGGCACCCTAGGCCTGGGGCACCCTAAGCCGAAGTACTGGGGCGTCGCAGGCCTTGGGCTCCCGAAGCCTAAGGGCTGGGGCGCCCCTGGCCTGGGGCGCCCAAACCCTAAGGGCTGGGGCATCCCAGGCCTGGGGCTCCGTAAGCCTAAGGGCTGGGGCGCCCCAGCCCTGGGGCCCCCAAAGCCTAAAGGCTGGGGCGTCGCAGGCTTTGGGCTCCCGAAGCCTAAGGGCTGGGGCGCCCCTGGCCTGGGGCTCCCAAAGCCTAAGGGCTGGGGCGCCCCAGGCCAGGGGCTCCCTAAACCTAAGGGCTGGGGCGTACCAGGACTGGGACTCACATAGCCTAAGGGCTGGGGCACCCCAGGCCACGGGCTCCCTAAACCTAAGGGCTGGGGCGTACCAGGCCTGGGACTCCCAAACCTAAGGGTTGGGGTGCCCATGGCCTGGGGCTCCCAAAAACTACGGGCTAGGGCAACCTAGTCCTGTCGCGCCCTAATCCGAAGGGCTGGGGCGTTTCAGGCCAGGGGCTCCCTAAGCTTAAGGGCTGGGGGGCCCCAGGCCTGGTTCTCTGAAAGGCTGGTTGACCCCAGGACTGGGGCTCCCAAAGCCTAAGGGCTGGGGCGCCCCAGGTGTGGGGCTCCCAAAGCCTAAGCGCTTGGGCGCCTCAGGCCTGGGGCTCCCAAAGCCTAAGGGCTGGGGCGTACCAGGCCTGGAGCTCCCTATGCCGAAGGGCTGGGGCACCCTAGGACTGTCGCGCCCTAAGCTGAAGGGCTGGGGCGACCCAGGCCATGGGCTCCCTAAGCCTAAGGGCAGGGACGACTCAGGCCTGGGGCTCCCTAAGCAGAAGAGCTCGGTCTCCCCAGGCCTGGGGCTCCCTAAGCCTAAGGGCTGGGGTGCCCCAGGCGTGGGGCTCCCAAAGCCTAAGCGCTGGGGCGCCACAGGTCTGGGGCTCCCAAAGGCTAAGGGCTGGGGCGCCCCGATGAGGCTCCCAAAGCCTAAGGGCTAAGGCGCCCCAGGCCAGGGGCTCCCTAAACCTAAGGGCTGGGGCACCCCAGGCCTGGGGCTCCCTAAGCCGAAGGACTGGGGCGTCGCAGGCCTTGGGCTCCCGAAGCCTAAGGGCTGGGGCGCCCCTGGCCTGGGGCTCCCAAAGCCTAAGGGCTGGGGCGCCCCAGGCCAGGGGCTCCCTAAACCTAAGGGCTGGGGCGTACCAGGACTGGGACTCACAAAGCCTAAGGGCTGGGGCACCCCAGGCCACGGGCTCCCTAAACCTAAGGGCTGGGGCGTACCAGGCCTGGGACTCTCAAACCTAAGGGTTGGGGTGCCCATGGCCTGGGGCTCCCAAAAACTACGGGCTAGGGCAACCTAGTCCTGTCGCTCCCTAATCCGAAGGGCTGGGGCGTTTCAGGCCATGGGCTCCCTAAGCTTAAGGGCTGGGGCGCCCCAGGCCTGGTTCTCCGAAAGGCTGGGTGACCCCAGGCCTGGGGCTCCCAAAGCCTAAGGGCTGGGGCGCCCCAGGTGTGGGGCTCCCAAAGCCTAAGCGCTGGGGCACCTCAGGACTGGGGCTCCCAAAGCCTAAGGGCTGTGGCGCCCCGGCTGGGGCTCGCAAAGCCTAAGGGCTGGGGCGACCCAGGCCTGGGGCTCCCTAAGCCTAAGGGCTGGGCGCCCAGGCCTGGGGCTCCCAAAGCCTAAGGGCTGGGGCGTCGCAGGCCTTGGGCTCCCGAAGCCTAAGGGCTGGGGCGACGCAGGCCTTGAGATCCCTAAGCCGAAGGGCTGGGGCGCCCCAGGCCTGGGGCTCCAAAATCCTAAGGGCGGGGGCGCCCTAGGCCTGTCGCGCCCTAAGCCAAAGGGCTGGGGCGTTGCAGGCCATGGACGCCCTAAGCCTAAGGGCTGGGGCGCCCCAGGCCTGGGGCTCCCTATGCCTAAGGGCTGGGAAGCCCCAGGCCTGGGGCTCTGAAAGGCTGGGTGACCCCAGGACTGGGGCTCCCTAAGCCTAAGGGCTGGGGCGCCCCAGCCGTGGGGCTCCCAAAGCCTAAGGGTTGGGCCGCCCCAGGCCTGGGGCTCCCTAAGCCTAAGGGCAGGGCGCCCCAGGCCTGGGGCTCCCAAAGCCTAAGTACTGGGGCGCCCCATGCCTGGGGTTCCCAAAGCCTAAGAGCTGCGGTGCCCCAGGGCTGGTGCTACCGAAGCCTAAGGGCTGGGGCGCCCCAGGCCTGGGACTTGCAAAGCCTAAGTGCTGGGACGCCTAGGGCTAGGGCTCCCAAAACCTAAGGGCTTGGGTGCCCCAGGCTTGGGCTCCCAAAGCCTAAGGGATGGGGCGCGCCAGGACTGGGGCTCCCTAAGCCTAAGGGCTGGGGCGTACCAGGCCTGGAGCTCCCTATGCCGAAGGGCTGGGGCACCCTAGGACTGTCGCGCCCTAAGCTGAAGGGCTGGGGCGACCCAGGCCATGGGCTCCCTAAGCCTAAGGGCAGGGACGACTCAGGCCTGGGGCTCCCTAAGCCGAAGAGCTGGGTCCCCCCAGGCCTGGGGCTCCCTAAGCCTAAGGGCTGGGGCGCCCCAGGCGTGGGGCTCCCAAAGCCTAAGCGCTGGGGCGCCACAGGTCTGGGGCTCCCAGAGGCTAAGGGCTGGGGCGCCCCGATGAGGCTCCCAAAGCCTAAGGGCTAAGGCGCCCCAGGCCAGGGGCTCCCTAAACCTAAGGGCTGGGGCACCCTAGGCCTGGGGCACCCTAAGCCGAAGTACTGGGGCGTCGCAGGCCTTGGGCTCCCGAAGCCTAAGGGCTGGGGCGCCCCTGGCCTGGGGCGCCCAAACCCTAAGGGCTGGGGCATCCCAGGCCTGGGGCTCCGTAAGCCTAAGGGCTGGGGCGCCCCAGCCCTGGGGCCCCCAAAGCCTAAAGGCTGGGGCGTCGCAGGCTTTGGGCTCCCGAAGCCTAAGGGCTGGGGCGCCCCTGGCCTGGGGCTCCCAAAGCCTAAGGGCTGGGGCGCCCCAGGCCAGGGGCTCCCTAAACCTAAGGGCTGGGGCGTACCAGGACTGGGACTCACATAGCCTAAGAGCTGGGGCACCCCAGGCCACGGGCTCCCTAAACCTAAGGGCTGGGGCGTACCAGGCCTGGGACTCCCAAACCTAAGGGTTGGGGTGCCCATGGCCTGGGGCTCCCAAAAACTACGGGCTAGGGCAACCTAGTCCTGTCGCGCCCTAATCCGAAGGGCTGGGGCGTTTCAGGCCAGGGGCTCCCTAAGCTTAAGGGCTGGGGCGCCCCAGGCCTGGTTCTCTGAAAGGCTGGTTGACCCCAGGACTGGGGCTCCCAAAGCCTAAGGGCTGGGGCGCCCCAGGTGTGGGGCTCCCAAAGCCTAAGCGCTTGGGCGCCTCAGGCCTGGGGCTCCCAAAGCCTAAGGGCTGTGGCGCCCCAGCTGGGGCTTGCAAAGCCTAAGGGCTGGGGCGCCCCAAGACTGGGGCTCCCAAAGCCTAAGAGCTGCGGTGCCCCAGGGCTGGGGCTACCGAAGCCTAAGGGCTGGGGCGCCCCAGGCCTGGGACTTGCAAAGCCTAAGTGCTGGGACGCCTAGGGCTAGGGCTCCCAAAACCTAAGGGCTGGGGTGCCCCAGGGTTAGGGCTCCCAGTCTAAGGGCTGGGGCGCCTCAGACCTGGGCCTCCCAAAGCCTAAGGGCTTGGGTGCCCCAGGCTTGGGCTCCCAAAGCCTAAGGGATGGGGCGCGCCAGGACTGGGGCTCCCTAAGCCTAAGGGCTGGGTCGTACCAGGCCTGGAGCTCCCTATGCCGAAGGGCTGGGGCACCCTAGGACTGTCGCGCCCTAAGCTGAAGGGCTGGGGCGACCCAGGCCATGGGCTCCCTAAGCCTAAGGGCAGGGACGACTCAGGCCTGGGGCTCCCTAAGCCGAAGAGCTCGGTCTCCCCAGGCCTGGGGCTCCCTAAGCCTAAGGGCTGGGGCGCCCCAGGCGTGGGGCTCCCAAAGCCTAAGCGCTGGGGCGCCACAGGTCTGGGGCTCCCAAAGGCTAAGGGCTGGGGCGCCCCGATGAGGCTCCCAAAGCCTAAGGGCTAAGGCGCCCCAGGCCAGGGGCTCCCTAAACCTAAGGGCTGGGGCACCCCAGGCCTGGGGCTCCCTAAGCCGAAGGACTGGGGCGTCGCAGGCCTTGGGCTCCCGAAGCCTAAGGGCTGGGGCGCCCCTGGCCTGGGGCTCCCAAAGCCTAAGGGCTGGGGCGCCCCAGGCCAGGGGCTCCCTAAACCTAAGGGCTGGGGCGTTCCAGGACTGGGACTCACAAAGCCTAAGGGCTGGGGCACCCCAGGCCACGGGCTCCCTAAACCTAAGGGCTGGGGCGTACCAGGCCTGGGACTCCCAAACCTAAGGGTTGGGGTGCCCATGGCCTGGGGCTCCCAAAAACTACGGGCTAGGGCAACCTAGTCCTGTCGCGCCCTAATCCGAAGGGCTGGGGCGTTTCAGGCCATGGGCTCCCTAAGCTTAAGGGCTGGGGCGCCCCAGGCCTGGTTCTCCGAAAGGCTGGGTGACCCCAGGCCTGGGGCTCCCAAAGCCTAAGGGCTGGGGCGCCCCAGGTGTGGGGCTCCCAAAGCCTAAGCGCTGGGGCACCTCAGGACTGGGGCTCCCAAAGCCTAAGGGCTGTGGCGCCCCGGCTGGGGCTCGCAAAGCCTAAGGGCTGGGGCGCCCCAGGCCTGGGGCTCCCTAAGCTTAAGGGCTGGGCGCCCAGGCCTGGGGCTCCCAAAGCCTAAGGGCTGGGGCGTCGCAGGCCTTGGGCTCCCGAAGCCTAAGGGCTGGGGCGACGCAGGCCTTGAGATCCCTAAGTCGAAGGGCTGGGGCGCCCCAGGCCTGGGGCTCCAAAATCCTAAGGGCGGGGGCGCCCTAGGCCTGTCGCGCCCTAAGCCAAAGGGCTGGGGCGTTGCAGGCCATGGACGCCCTAAGCCTAAGGCCTGGGGCGCCCCAGGCCTGGGGCTCCCTATGCCTAAGGGCTGGGAAGCCCCAGGCCTGGGGCGCTGAAAGGCTGGGTGCCCCCAGGCCTGGGGCTCCCTAAGCCTAAGGGATGGGGCGCCCCAGCCGTGGGGCTCCCAAAGCCTAAGGGTTGGGCCGCCCCAGGCCTGGGGCTCCCTAAGCCTAAGGGCAGGGCGCCCCAGGCCTGGGGCTCCCAAAGCCTAAGTACTGGGGCGCCCCATGCCTGGGGTTCCCAAAGCCTAAGAGCTGCGGTGCCCCAGGGCTGGGGCTACCGAAGCCTAAGGGCTGGGGCGCCCCAGGCCTGGGACTTGCAAAGCCTAAGTGCTGGGACGCATAGGGCTAGGGCTCCCAAAACCTAAGGGCTGGGGTGCCCCAGGATTAGGGCTCCCAGTCTAAGGGCTGGGGCGCCTCAGACCTGGGCCTCCCAAAGCCTAAGGGCTTGGGTGCCCCAGGCTTGGGATCCCAAAGCCTAAGGGCTGGGGCGCGCCAGGACTGGGGCTCCCTAAGCCTAAGGGCTGGGGCGTACCAGGCCTGGAGCTCCCTATGCCGAAGGGCTGGGGCACCCTAGGACTGTCGCACCCTAAGCTGAAGGGCTGGGGCGACCCAGGCCATGGGCTCCCTAAGCCTAAGGGCAGGGACTACTCAGGCCTGGGGCTCCCTAAGCCGAAGAGCTGGGTCCCCCCAGGCCTGGGGCTCCCTAAGCCTAAGGGCTGGGGCGCCCCAGGCGTGGGGCTCCCAAAGCCTAAGCGCTGGGGCGCCACAGGTCTGGGGCTCCCAAAGGCTAAGGGCTGGGGCGGCCCGATGAGGCTCCCAAAGCCTAAGGGCTAAGGCACCCCAGGCCAGGGGCTCCCTAAACCTAAGGGCTGGGACACCCTAGGCCTGGGGCTCCCTAAGCCGAAGGACTGGGGCGTCGCAGGCCTTGGGCTCCCGAAGCCTAAGGGCAGGGGCACCCCTGGCCTGGGGCGCCCAAAGCCTAAGGGCTGGGGCATCCCAGGCCTGGGGCTCCGTAAGCCTAAGGGCTGGGGCGCCCCAGCCCTGGGGCCCCCAAAGCCTAAAGGCTGGGGCGTCGCAGGCTTTGGGCTCCCGAAGCCTAAGGGCTGGGGCGCCCCTGGCCTGGGGCTCCCAAAGCCTAAGGGCTGGGGCGCCCCAGGCCAGGGGCTCCCTAAACCTAAGGGCTGGGGCGTACCAGGACTGGGACTCACAAAGCCTAAGGGCTGGGGCACCCAGGCCACGGGCTCCCTAAACCTAAGGGCTGGGGCGTACCAGGCCTGGGACTCCCAAACCTAAGGGTTGGGGTGCCCATGGCCTGGGGCTCCCAAAAACTACGGGCTAGGGCAACCTAGTCCTGTCGCGCCCTAATCCGAAGGGCTGGGGCGTTTCAGGCCATGGGCTCCCTAAGCTTAAGGGCTGGGGCGCCCCAGGCCTGGTTCTCCGAAAGGCTGGTTGACCCCAGGCCTGGGGCTCCCAAAGCCTAAGGGCTGGGGCGCCCCAGGTGTGGGGCTCCCAAAGCCTAAGCGCTTGGGCGCCTCAGGCCTGGGGCTCCCAAAGCCTAAGGGCTGTGGCGCCCCAGCTGGGGCTCGCAAAGCCTAAGGGCTGGGGCGCCCCAGGTGTGGGGCTCCCAAAGCCTAAGCGCTTGGGCGCCTCAGGCCTGGGGCTCCCAAAGCCTAAGGGCTGTGGCGCCCCAGCTGGGGCTCGCAAAGCCTAAGGGCTGGGGCGCCCCAAGACTGGGGCTCCCAAAGCCTAAGAGCGGGGGTGCCCCAGGGCTGGGGCTACCGAAGCCTAAGGGCTGGGGCGCCCCAGGCCTGGGACTTGCAAAGCCTAAGTGCTGGGACGCATAGGGCTAGGGCTCCCAAAACCTAAGGGCTGGGGTGCCCCAGGGTTAGGGCTCCCAGTCTAAGGGCTGGGGCGCCTCAGACCTGGGCCTCCCAAAGCCTAAGGGCTTGGGTGCCCCAGGCTTGGGCTCCCAAAGCCTAAGGGCTGGGGCGCGCCAGGACTGGGGCTCCCTAAGCCTAAGGGCTGGGGCGTACCAGGCCTGGAGCTCCCTATGCCGAAGGGCTTGGGCACCCTAGGACTGTCGCGTCCTAAGTAGAAGGGCTGGGGCAACCCAGGCCATGGGCTCCCTAAGCCTAAGGGCTGGGGCGCCCCAGGCCAGGGGCTCCCTAAACCTAAGGGCTGGGGCGTACCAGGCCTGGGACTCCCAAACCTAAGGGTTGGGGTGCCCATGGCCTGGGGCTCCCAAAAACTACGGGCTAGGGCAACCTAGTCCTGTCGCGCCCTAATCCGAAGGGCTGGGGCGTTTCAGGCCATGGGCTCCCTAAGCTTAAGGGCTGGGGCGCCCCAGGCCTGGTTCTCCGAAAGGCTGGTTGACCCCAGGCCTGGGGCTCCCAAAGCCTAAGGGCTGGGGCGCCCCAGGTGTGGGGCTCCCAAAGCCTAAGCGCTTGGGCGCCTCAGGCCTGGGGCTCCCAAAGCCTAAGGGCTGTGGCGCCCCAGCTGGGGCTCGCAAAGCCTAAGGGCTTGGGCGCCCCAGGCCTGGGGCTCCCTAAGCCGAAGGGCTGGGGCGCCTTAGTCCTGGGGCACCGAAAGTCTAAGGGCTGTGGCGCCCCAGGTCTGGGGCTCCGTAAGCCTAAGGGCTGGGGCGCCCAGGCCTGGGGCTCCCAAAGCCTAAGGGCTGGGGCGTCGCAGGCCTTGGGCTCCCGAAGCCTAAGGGCTGGGGCGACGCAGGCCTTGAGATCCCTAAGCCGAAGGGCTGGGGGGCCCCAGGCCTGGGGCTCCCAAATCCTAAGGGCGGAGGCGCCCTAGGCCTGTCGCGCCCTAAGCCAAAGGGCTGAGGCGTTGCAGGCCATGGCCGCCCTAAGCCTAAGGGATGGGGCGCCCCAGGCCTGGGGCTCCCTATGCCTAAGGGCTGGGAAGCCCCAGGCCTGGGGCTCTGAAAGGCTGGGTGCCCCCAGGCCTGGGGCTCCCTAAGCCTAAGGGCTGGGGCGCCCCAGGCGTGGGGCTCCCAAAGCCTAAGCGCTGGGGTGCCCCAGGCCTGGGGCTCCCAAAGCCGAAGGGCTGTGGCACCCCGGCTGGGGCTCCCAAAGCCTAAGGGCTGAGGGGCCCCAGGCCGGGGGCTCCCTAAACCTAAGGGCTGGGGCGCCCCAGGCCTGGGGGTCCCTAAGCCGAAGGCCGGGGAGCCCTAAGCCTGGGGCACCCAAAGCCTAAGTGCTGTGGCGCCCCAGGCCTGGGACTCCGTAAGCCTAAAGGCTGGGGCGCCCCAGGCCTGGGGCTCCCAAAGCTTAAGGGTTGGAGCGTCGCAGGTCTTGGGCTCCTGAAACCTAAGGGCTGGGGCTTCACAGGCCATGGGCTCCCTATGCCTTAGGGCTGGGTGCCCCCAGGCCTGGGGCTCCCAAAGACTCAGGGCTGTGGCACCACAGGCCTGGAGCTCCCACAGCCTAAGGGCTGGGGCACCCCAGGCCTGGAGCACCCAAAGCCTAAGGGCTGGGGCGCCCCAGGCCTGCTGCACCCAAAGCCTAAGGGCTGGGGGGCCCCATGCCTGGGGCTCCCTAGGACAAAGGGCTGTGGCATCCCAAGCCAGAGGCTCCCTAAGTCTAAGGGTGGGGCACCCCAGGCCTCGGGCTCCCTAAGACTAAGGGCTGGGGCGCCCCAGGCTGCGGCTCCCAAAGCCTAAGGGCTAGGCTGCCCCAGGGCTGGTGCTCCCAAAACCTAAGGGCTGGGGCGCCCTAGGCCTGGGGCTCCCTATGCCAAAGGGCTGGGGAGCCCTAGGCCTGGGGCACCCAAAGCCAAAGGTTTAGGGTGTCTCAAGCCTGGGGCCCCCAAATCCTAAGGCTGGGGCTCCCCAGTCCTGGGGCTCCCAAAGCCTAAGGGCTGGGGCGCCACAGGCCTGAAGCTCCCAAAGCCTAAGGGTTGGGGCGCCCCAAGTCTGGGGCTCCCAAATCCTAAGGGCTGTGGCACCCCAGGGCAGAGGCTCCCTAACCCTAAGGGCTGGGGCGCCCAAGGCGTGGGGCTCCCTAAGCCTAAGCGCTGGGGTGCCCCAGGGTTGGAGCTCCCAAATACTAAGGGCTGCGGCGCCCCATGCCTGGGCTTCCTTAGGCCTAAAGGCTGTAGCGCCCCAAGCTGGGGCTCCCTAAGCCTACGCCTGGGGCGCCCAAGACCTGAGGCTCCCTAAGCCTAAGGGCTGGGGCGCCACAGGCCTGGGGCTCCCAAAGTCTAAGGGCTGGTGCTTCCCAGTCCTGGGGCTCCCTAAGCCAAAAGGCTGGGGTGCCCCAGGTCTGGAGCTCCCAAAGCCAAAGGGCTGGGGTGCCCCTGGCCTGGGGCTCCCTAAGCCTAAAGCTGGGGCGCCCAGGGCTGGGGCTCCCTAAGCCTAAGGGTTGGGCCGCCCCAGGCCTGGGGCTCCCTAAGCCTAAGGGCAGGGCGCCCCAGGCCTGGGGCTCCCAAAGCCTAAGGGCTGGGGCGCCCCAAGACTGGGGCTCCCAAAGCCTAAGAGCTGCGGTGCCCCAGGGCTGGGGCTACCGAAGCCTAAGGGCTGGGGCGCCCCAGGCCTGGGACTTGCAAAGCCTAAGTGCTGGGACGCCTAGGGCTAGGGCTCCCAAAACCTAAGGGCTGGGGTGCCCCAGGGTTAGGGCTCCCAGTCTAAGGGCTGGGGCGCCTCAGACCTGGGCCTCCCAAAGCCTAAGGGCTTGGGTGCCCCAGGCTTGGGCTCTAAAGCCTAAGGGCAGGGGCGCGCCAGGACTGGGGCTCCCTAAGCCTAAGGGCTGGGGCGTACCAGGCCTGGAGCTCCCTATGCCGAAGGGCTGGGGCACCCTAGGACTGTCGCGCCCTAAGCTGAAGGGCTGGGGCGTCCCAGGCCATGGGCTCCCTAAGCCTAAGGGCAGGGACGACTCAGGCCTGGGGCTCCCTAAGCCGAAGAGCTGGGTCCCCCCAGGCCTGGGGCTCCCTAAGCCTAAGGGCTGGGGCGCCCCAGGCGTGGGGCTCCCAAAGCCTAAGCGCTGGGGCGCCACAGGTCTGGGGCTCCCAAAGGCTAAGGGCTGGGGCGCCCCGATGGGGCTCCCAAAGCCTAAGGGCTGAGGCGCCCCAGGCCAGGGGCTCCCTAAACCTAAGGGCTGGGGCACCCCAGGCCTGGGGCTCCCTAAGCCGAAGGACTGGGGCGTCGCAGGCCTTGGGCTCCCGAATCCTAAGGGCTGGGGCGTCACAGGCCATGGGCTCCCTGTGCCTTAGGGCTGGGTGCCCCCAGGCCTGGGGCTCCCAAAGACTCAGGGCTGGGGCACCACAGGCCTGGAGCTCCCTAAGCCTAAGGGCAGGGCGCCCCAGGCCTGGGGCTCCCAAAGCCTAAGGGCTGGGGCGCCCAAAGACTGGGGCTCCCAAAGCCTAAGAGCTGCGGTGCCCCAGGGCTGGGGCTACCGAAGCCTAAGGTCTGGGGCGCCCCAGGCCTGGGACTTGCAAAGCCTAAGTGCTGGGACGCCTAGGGCTAGGGCTCCCAAAACCTAAGGGCTGGGGTGCCCCAAAGTTAGGGCTCCCAGTCTAAGGGCTGGGGCGCCTCAGACCTGGGCCTCCCAAAGCCTAAGGGCTTGGGTGCCCCAGGCTTGGGCTCTAAAGCCTAAGGGCTGGGGCGCGCCAGGACTGGGGCTCCCTAAGCCTAAGGGCTGGGGCGTACCAGGCCTGGAGCTCCCTATGCCGAAGGGCTGGGGCACCCTAGGACTGTCGCGCCCTAAGCTGAAGGGCTGGGGCGTCCCAGGCCATGGGCTCCCTAAGCCTAAGGGCAGGGACGACTCAGGCCTGGGGCTCCCTAAGCCGAAGAGCTGGGTCCCCCCAGGCCTGGGGCTCCCTAAGCCTAAGGGCTGGGGCGCCCCAGGCGTGGGGCTCCCAAAGCCTAAGCGCTGGGGCGCCACAGGTCTGGGGCTCCCAAAGGCTAAGGGCTGGGGCGCCCCGATGGGGCTCCCAAAGCCTAAGGGCTGAGGCGCCCCAGGCCAGGGGCTCCCTAAACCTAAGGGCTGGGGCACCCCAGGCCTGGGGCTCCCTAAGCCGAAGGACTGGGGCGTCGCAGGCCTTGGGCTCCCGAAGCCTAAGGGCTGGGGCGCCCCTGGCCTGGGGCGCCCAAACCCTAAGGGCTGGGGCGTCCCAGGCCTGGGGCTCCGTAAGCCTAAGGGCTGGGGCGCCCCAGCCCTGGGGCCCCCAAAGCCTAAAGGCTGGGGCGTCGCAGGCTTTGGGCTCCCGAAGCCTAAGGGCTGGGGCGCCCCTGGCCTGGGGCTCCCAAAGCCTGAGGGCTGGGGCGCCCCAGGCCAGGGGCTCCCTAAACCTAAGGGCTGGGGCGTACCAGGACTGGGACTCACAAAGCCTAAGGGCTGGGGCGCCCCAGGCCACGGGCTCCCTAAACCTAAGGGCTGGGGCGTACCAGGCCTGGGACTACCAAACCTAAGGGTTGGGGTGCCCATGGCCTGGGGCTCCCAAAAACTACGGGCTAGGGCAACCTAGTCCTGTCGCGCCCTAATCCGAAGGGCTGGGGCGTTTCAGGCCATGGTCTCCCTAAGCTTAAGGGCTGGGGCGCCCCAGGCCTGGTTCTCCGAAAGGCTGGGTGACCCCAGGCCTGGGGCTCCCAAAGCCTAAGGGCTGGGGCGCCCCAGGTGTGGGGCTCCCAAAGCCTACGCGCTGGGGCGCCTCAGGCCTGGGGCTCCCAAAGCCTAAGGGCTGTGGCGCCCCGGCTGGGGCTCGCAAAGCCTAAGGGCTGGGACGCCCCAGGCCTGGGGCTCCCTAAGCCGAAGGGCTGGGGCGCCTTAGGCCTGGGGCACCCAAAGCCTAAGGGCTGTGGCGCCCCAGGTCTGGGGCTCCGTAAGCCTAAGGGCTGGGGCGCCCAGGCCTGAGGCTCCCAAAGCCTAAGGGCTGGGGCGTCGCAGGCCTTGGGCTCCCGAAGCCTAAGGGCTGGGGCGACGCAGGCCTTGAGATCCCTAAGCCGAAGGGCTGGGGCGCCCCAGGCCTGGGGCTCCCAAATCCTAAGGGCGGGGGCGCCCTAGGCCTGTCGCGCCCTAAGCCAAAGGGCTGGGGCTTTGCAGGCCATGGACGCCCTAAGCCTAAGGGCTGGGGCGCCCCAGGCCTGGGGCTCCCTATGCCTAAGGGCTGAGAAGCCCCAGGCCTGGGGCTCTGAAAGGCTGGGCGCCCCCAGGCCTGGGGCTCCCTAAGCCTAAGGGCGGGGGCGCCCCAGGCGTGGGGCTCCCAAAGCCTAAGCGCTGGGGCGGCCCAGGCCTGGGGCTCCCAAAGCCGAAGGGCTGTGGCGCCCCGGCTGGGGCTCCCAAAGCCTATGGGCTGAGGCGCCCCAGGCAGGGGCTCCCTAAACCTAAGGGCTGGGGCGCCCCAGGCATGGGGTCCCTAAGCCGAAGGCTGGGGCGCCCTAGGCCTGGGGCACCCAAAGCCTAAGGGCTGTGGCGCCTCAGGCCTGGGACTCCGTAAGCCTAAACGCTGGGGCGCCCCAGGCCTGGGGCTCCCAAAGCTTAAGGGTTGGAGCGTCGCAGGCCTTGGGCTCCCGAATCCTAAGGGCTGGGGCGTCACAGGCCATGGGCTCCCTGTGACTTAGGGCTGGGTGCCCCCAGGCCTGGGGCTCCCAAAGACTCAGGGCTGGGGTACCACAGGCCTGGAGCTCCCACAGCCTAAGGGCTGGGGCGCCCCAGGCCTGGAGCACCCAAAGCCTAAGGGTTGGGGCGCCCCAGGCCTGCTGCACCCAAAGCCTAAGGGCTGGGGGGCCCCATGCCTGGGGCTCCCTAAGACAAAGGGCTGTGGCGTCCCAGGCCAGAGGCTCCCTAAGTCTAAGGGTTGGGGCACCCCAGGCCTCAGGCTCCCTATGACTAAGGGCTGGGGGGCCCCAGGCTGGGGCTCCCAAAGCCTAAGGGCTGGGGCGCCCCAGGCCTGGAGCTCCCAAAGTCTAAGGGCTGTGGCGCCCCGGCCAGGTGCTCCAAAAGTCTAAGGGCTGGGGCGCCCCAGTCCTGGTACTCCCTATGCCGAAGGGCTCGGGCGCCCTAGGCCTGGGGCGCCCAAAGACTAATGGCTGTTGCGCCACAGCTTGGGGCTCCTTAAGCCTAAGGGCTGGGGCGCTTCAGGATTGGGCTCCCAAAGCCTAAGGACTTGTGCGCCCGAGGCTTCGGCTCCCAAAGCCTAAGGGCTATGGCCCCCCAGCCTGGGGATCCCTAAGCCTAAGGGCTGGGGCGCTTGAGTTTGGGGCTCCCAAAGCCTAAGGGCTGGGGCGTCGCAGTCCTTGGGCTCCCTAAGCCGAAGAGCTAGGTCCCCCCAGGCCTGGGGCTCCCTAAGCCTAAGGGCTGGGGCGCCCCAGTACTGTGGCTTCCAAAGCCTAAGGGCTGGGCGCCACAGGCCTGGGGCTCCCAAAACCTGTGGGCTGGGGCGTCCCAGCCTGGGGCTCCCAAATCCTAAGGGCTGTGGCGCCCCAGGCCTGGGGCTCCAAAAGCGTAAGGGCTGGAGCGCACCGGCATGGGGCTCCCAAGCTTAAGGGCTGGGGCGCACCGGCCTGGGGCTACCAAAATCTAAGGGCAGGGGCGCCCCAGGCCTGGGGCACCCAAAGCCTAAGGGCTGGGGCGCCCCAGGCCTGGGGCACCCAAAGCCTCAGGGCTGGGGCGCCCCAGGCCTGGGACTCCCGAAGCCTAAGGGCTGGGGTGGCCCAAGCCTGGGGCTCCCAAAACCTAAGGGCTGGGGCATCGCAGGATTGGGCTCCATAAGCCTAAGTGCTGGGGCGCCTCAGGCCTGGGGCTCCCAAATCCTAAGGGCGGGGACGCCCCAGGACTGGGGCTACCAAAATCTAAGGGCAGGGGCGCCCCAGGCCTGGGGCACCCAAAGCCTAAGGGCTGGGGCGCCCCAGGCCTGGGACTCCCGAAGCCTAAGGGCTGGGGTGCCCCAAGCCTGGGGCTCCCAAAGCCTAAGGGCTGGGGTGCCCTACTCCTGTCGCGCTCTAAGCCGAAGGGCTGGGGCGTCCCAGGGTATGGGATCCCTAAGCCTAAGGGCTGGGGAGCCCCAGGCCTCGGGCCCCCTAAGCCTAAGGGCTGGGACGCCCCAGTCCTGGGGCTCCCAAAGCCAAAGGACTGGGGCGCCCCAGGCCAGGGGCTCCCTAAACATAAGAGCTGGGGTGCCCCAGGCCTGGGACTCCCAAAGCCTAAGGGCTGGGGCGCCCTAGGCCTGTCGCGCCCTAAGCCGAAGGGGCTGGGGCGTCCCAGGCCATGGGCTCCCTAAGCCTAAGGGCTGGGTGCCCCCAGGCTTGGGGCTCCCAAAGCCTAAGGGCTGGGGGTCCCCAGGCCAGGGGCACCCAAAGCATAAGGGCTGGGGCGCCCCAGGCCTGGGGCTCCCAAAGCCTAAGGGCTGGGGCGCCACAGGCCTGAAGCTCCCAAAGCCTAAGGGTTGGGGCGCCCCAAGCCTGGGGCACCTAAAGCCTAAAGGCTGGGGCGCCCCAGGCCTGGGGCTCCCAAATCCTAAGGGCTCTGGCACCCCAGGCCAGAGGCTCCCTAAGCCTAAGGACTGGGGCGCCCAAGGCATGGGGATCCCTAAGCCTAAGGGCTGGGGTTCCCCAGGGTTGGAGCTCCGAAATCCTAAGGGCTGCGGCGCCCCAAGCCTGGGCCTCCTTAAGCCTAAAGGCTGTAGCGCCCCAACCTGGGGCTCCCTAAGCCTAGGGTTGGGGCGCCCAGGACCGGGGGTTCCCTAAGCCTAATGGCTGGTGCTTCCCAGTCCTGGGGCTCCCTAAGCCAAAAGATTGGAGTGCCCCAGGTCTGGAGCTCCCAAAGCCCAAGGGCTGGGGCGCCCCAGGCCTGGGGCTCCCTAAGCCTAAGAGCTAGGGCGCCCAGGGCTGGGGCTCCCTAAGCCTAAGAGTTAGGCCGCCCCAGGCCTGGGGCTTCCTAAGCGTAAGGGCAGGGTGCCCCAGGCCTGGGGCTCCCAAAGCCTAAGGGCCGGGGCGCCGCCGACCTGGGCCTTCCAAAGCCTAAGGGCTGGGGAACCCCTAGACTGGGGCTCCCAAAGCCTAAGGGCTTGGGCGCCCCCTGCCTGGGGCTACCTAAGCCTAAGGGCTGGGGCGCCCTAGGACTATCGCGCCCTAAGCCGAAGGGCTGGGGCGTCCCAGGCCATGGCATCCCTAAGCCTAAGGGCAGGGACGACTCAGGCCTGGGGCTCCCTAAGCCGAAGAGCTGGGTCCCCCCAGGCCTGGGGCTCCCTAAGCCTAAGGGCTGGGGCGCCACAGGCCTGGGGCTCCCAAAACCTATGGGCTGGGGCGTCCCAGCATGGGGCTCCCAAATCCTAAGGGCTGGGGCGCCCTAGGTCTGTCGCGCCCTAAGCCGAAGGGCTGGGGCGTCCCAGGCCATGGGATCCCTAAGCCTAAGGGCAGGGACGACTCAGGCCTGGGGCTCCCTAAGCCGAAGAGCTGGGGCCCCCCAGGCCTGGGGCTCCCTAAGCCTAAAGGCTGGGGTGCCACAGGCCTGGGGCTCCCAAAGCCTAAGCGCTGGGGCGCCACAGGCCTGGGGCTCCCAAAGCCTAAGGGCTGGGGCGCCCCGATGGGGCTCCCAAAGCCTAAGGGGTGAGGCGCCCCAGGCCAGGGGCTCCCTAAGCCGAAGGGCTGGGGCGTCACAGGCCTTGGGCTCCCGAAGCCTAAGGGCTGGGGCGCCCCTGGCCTGGGGCTCCCAAAGCCTAAGGGCTGGGGCGCCCAAGGCCTGAGGCCCCCAAAGCTAAGGGCTGGGGCGCCCCAGGCCTGGGGCTCCCAAAGCCTAAGGGCTGGGGTGCCCCAGGCCAGGGGCTCCCTAAACCTAAGGGCTGGGGCGTACCAGGCCTGGGACTCCCAAACCTAAGGGCTGGGGTGCCACAGGCCTTGGGCTCCCAAAACCTAAGGGCTCGGGCAACCTAGGTCTGTCGCGCCTTAAGCGGAAGGGCTGGGGCGTCCCATGCCTGGGACTCCCAAAGCCTAAGGGCTGGGGGGCCCTAGGCCTGTCGCGCCCTAAGCCGAAGGGCTGGCGCGTCCCAGGCCATGGGCTCCCTAAGCCTAAGGGCTGGGTGCTCCCAGGCCTGGGGCTCCCAAAGCCTAAGGGCTGGTGCTTCCCAGTCCTGGGGCTCCCCAAGCCAAAAGACTGGAGTGCCCCAGGTTTGGAGCTCCCAAAGCCCAAGGGCAGGTGCGCCCCAGGCCTGTGGCTCCCTAAGCCTAAGAGCTGGAGCGCCCAGGGCTGGGGCTCCCTAAGCCTAAGGGTTGGGCCGCCCCAGGCCTGGGGCTTCCTAAGCCTAAGGGCAGGGCGCCCCAGGCCTCGGGCTCCCAAAGCCTAAGGGCCGGGGCGCCGCAGACCTGGGCCTTCCAAAGCCTAAGGGCTGGGGCGCCCCAGGCCTGGGACTTCCAAAGCCTAAGTGCTGGGGCGCCCAGGGCTTGGGCTCCCAAAGACTAAGGGCTGGGGTGCCCCAGGGCTAGGGCTCCCAGTCTAAGGGCTGGGGCGCCGCAGACCTGGGCCTCCCAAAGCCTAAGGGCTTGGGCACCCCAGGCTTTGGCTCCCAAAGCCTAAGGGCTGAGGCGCGCCAGGCCTGGGGCTCCCTAAACCTAAGGGCTGGGGCGTTCCAGGTCTGGGGCTCCCAAAACCTAAGGGTTGGGGCGCCCCAGGTTTGGGAAACTCAAAACCTAATGGCTGGGGCGCCCCAGGCCTGGGGCTCCCTAATCCGAAGAGCTGGGTCCCCCCAGGCCTGGGGCTCCCTAAGCCTAAGGGCTGGGGCGCCCCAGGCCTGTGGCTTCCAAAGCCTAAGGGCTGGGCGCCACAGGACTGGGGCTCACAAAACCTATGGGCTGGGGCGTCCCAGCATGGGGCTCCCAAATCCTAAGGGCTGGGGCGCCCTAGGTCTGTCGCGCCCTAAGCCGAAGGGCTGGGGCGTCCCAGGCCATGGGATCCCTAAGCCTAAGGGCAGGGACGACTCAGGCCTGGGGCTCCCTAAGCCGAAGAGCTGGGTCCCCCCAGGCCTGGGGCTCCCTAAGCCTAAGGGCTGGGGCACCACAGGCCTGGGGCTCCCAAAGCCTAAGCGCTGGGGCGCCACAGGCCTGGGACTCCCAAAGCCTAAGGGCTGGGGCGCCCTGATGGGGCTCCCAAAGCCTAAGGGGTGAGGCGCCCCAGGCCAGGGGCTCCCTAAGCCGAAGGGCTGGGGCGTCACAGGCCTTGAGCTCCCGAAGCCTAAGGGCTGGGGCGCCCTTGGCCTGGGGCTCCCAAAGCCTAAGGGCTGGGCCACCCCAGGCCTGGGGCTCCGTAAGCCTAAGGGATGGGGCGCCCCAGCCCTTGAGCCCCCAAAGCCAAAGGGCTGGGGCGTCGCAGGCCTTGGGCTTCCCAAGCCTAAGGGCTAGGGCGTCCCTGGCCTGGGGCTCCCAAAGCCTAAGGGCTGGGGCGCCCCAGGCCTCGGGCTCCCAAAGCTAAGGGCTGGGGCGCCCCAGGCCTAGGGCTCCCAAAGCCTAAGGGCTGGGGTGCCCCAGGCCAGGGGCTCCCTAAACCTAAGGGCTGGGGCGTACCAGGCCTGGGACTCCCAAAGTCTAAGGGCTGGTCGCCCCAGGTTTGGGCTCCCAAAGCCTAAAGGCTTCGGCGCCCCAGGCTTGGGCTCCCAAAACCTAAGGGCTGGGGCGCCCCAGGCCTGGAGCTCCCAAAGTCTAAGGGCTGGGGCGCCCCGGCCAGGTGCTCCAAAAGCCTAAGGGCTGGGGCGCCCCAGTCCTGGTACTCCCTATGCCGAAGGGCTTGGGCGCCCTAGGCCTGGGGCGCCCAAAGCCTAATGGCTGTGGCGCCACAGCCTGGGGCTCCTTAAGCCTAAGGGCTGGGGCGCTTCAGGATTGGGCTCCCAAAGCCTAAGGACTTGTGCGCCCCAGGCTGCGGTTCTCAAAGCCTAAGGGCTATGGCGCCCCAGCCTGGGGATCCCTAAGCCTAAGGACTGGGGCGCTTGAGGCTTGGGGCTCCCAAAGCCTAAGGGCTGGGGCGTCGCAGGCCTGGGACTCCCAAAGCCTAAGGGCTGGCGCGTCCCAGGCCATGGGATCCCTAAGCCTAAGGGCTGGGTGCTCCCAGGCCTGGGGCTCCCAAAGCCTAAGGGCTGGTGCTTCCCAGTCCTGGGGCTCCCCAAGCCAAAAGACTGGAGTGCCCCAGGTCTGGAGATCCCAAAGCCCAAGGGCTGGTGCGCCCCAGGCCTGTGGCTCCCTAAGCCTAAGAGCTGGGGCACCCAGGGCTGGGGCACCCTAAGCCTAAAGGTTGGGCCTCCCCAGGCCTGGGGCTTCCTAAGCCTAAGGGCAGGGCGCCCCAGGCCTCGGGCTCCCAAAGCCTAAGGGCCGGAGCGCCGCAGACCTGGGCCTTCCAAAGCCTAAGGGCTGGGGCGCCCCCTGCCGGGGGCTACCTAAGCCTAAGGGCTGGGGCGCCCCAGGCCTGGGACTTCCAAAGCCTAAGTGCTAGGGCGCCCAGGGCTTGGGCTCCCAAAGCCTAAGGGCTGGGGTGCCCCAGGGCTAGGGCTCCCAGTCTAAGGGCTGGGGCGCCGCAGACCTGGGCCTCCCAAAGCCTAAGGGCTTGGGCACCCCAGGCTTTGGCTCCCAAAGCCTAAGGGCTGAGGCGCGCCAGGCCTGGGGCTCCCTAAACCTAAGGGCTGGGGCGTTCCAGGTCTGGGGCTCCCAAAACCTAAGGGTTGGGGCGCCCCAGGTTTGGGAAACTCAAAACCTAATGGCTGGGGCGCCCCAGGCCTGGGGCTCCCTAATCCGAAGAGCTGGGTCCCCCCAGGCCTGGGGCTCCCTAAGCCTAAGGGCTGGGGCGCCCCAGGCCTGTGGCTCCCAAAGCCTAAGGGCTGGGCGCCACAGGACTGGGGCTCACAAAACCTATGGGCTGGGGCGTCCCAGCATGGGGCTCCCAAATCCTAAGGGCTGGGGCGCCCTAGGTCTGTCGCGCCCTAAGCCGAAGGGCTGGGGCGTCCCAGGCCATGGGATCCCTAAGCCTAAGGGCAGGGACGACTCAGGCCTGGGGCTCCCTAAGCCGAAGAGCTGGGTCCCCCCAGGCCTGGGGCTCCCTAAGCCTAAGGGCTGGGGCACCACAGGCCTGGGGCTCCCAAAGCCTAAGCGCTGGGGCGCCACAGGCCTGGGACTCCCAAAGCCTAAGGGCTGGGGCGCCCTGATGGGGCTCCCAAAGCCTAAGGGGTGAGGCGCCCCAGGCCAGGGGCTCCCTAAGCCGAAGGGCTGGGGCGTCACAGGCCTTGAGCTCCCGAAGCCTAAGGGCTGGGGCGCCCTTGGCCTGGGGCTCCCAAAGCCTAAGGGCTGGGCCACCCCAGGCCTGGGGCTCCGTAAGCCTAAGGGATGGGGCGCCCCAGCCCTTGAGCCCCCAAAGCCAAAGGGCTGGGGCGTCGCAGGCCTTGGGCTTCCCAAGCCTAAGGGCTAGGGCGTCCCTGGCCTGGGGCTCCCAAAGCCTAAGGGCTGGGGCGCCCCAGGCCTCGGGCTCCCAAAGCTAAGGGCTGGGGCGCCCCAGGCCTAGGGCTCCCAAAGCCTAAGGGCTGGGGTGCCCCAGGCCAGGGGCTCCCTAAACCTAAGGGCTGGGGCGTACCAGGCCTGGGACTCCCAAAGTCTAAGGGCTGGTCGCCCCAGGTTTGGGCTCCCAAAGCCTAAAGGCTTCGGCGCCCCAGGCTTGGGCTCCCAAAACCTAAGGGCTGGGGCGCCCCAGGCCTGGAGCTCCCAAAGTCTAAGGGCTGGGGCGCCCCGGCCAGGTGCTCCAAAAGCCTAAGGGCTGGGGCGCCCCAGTCCTGGTACTCCCTATGCCGAAGGGCTTGGGCGCCCTAGGCCTGGGGCGCCCAAAGCCTAATGGCTGTGGCGCCACAGCCTGGGGCTCCTTAAGCCTAAGGGCTGGGGCGCTTCAGGATTGGGCTCCCAAAGCCTAAGGACTTGTGCGCCCCAGGCTGCGGTTCTCAAAGCCTAAGGGCTATGGCGCCCCAGCCTGGGGATCCCTAAGCCTAAGGACTGGGGCGCTTGAGGCTTGGGGCTCCCAAAGCCTAAGGGCTGGGGCGTCGCAGGCCTGGGACTCCCAAAGCCTAAGGGCTGGCGCGTCCCAGGCCATGGGATCCCTAAGCCTAAGGGCTGGGTGCTCCCAGGCCTGGGGCTCCCAAAGCCTAAGGGCTGGTGCTTCCCAGTCCTGGGGCTCCCCAAGCCAAAAGACTGGAGTGCCCCAGGTCTGGAGATCCCAAAGCCCAAGGGCTGGTGCGCCCCAGGCCTGTGGCTCCCTAAGCCTAAGAGCTGGGGCACCCAGGGCTGGGGCACCCTAAGCCTAAAGGTTGGGCCTCCCCAGGCCTGGGGCTTCCTAAGCCTAAGGGCAGGGCGCCCCAGGCCTCGGGCTCCCAAAGCCTAAGGGCCGGAGCGCCGCAGACCTGGGCCTTCCAAAGCCTAAGGGCTGGGGCGCCCCCTGCCTGGGGCTACCTAAGCCTAAGGGCTGGGGCGCCCCAGGCCTGGGACTTCCAAAGCCTAAGTGCTAGGGCGCCCAGGGCTTGGGCTCCCAAAGCCTAAGGGCTGGGGTGCCCCAGGGCTAGGGCTCCCAGTCTAAGGGTTGGGGCGCCACAGACCTGGGCCTCCCAAAGCCTAAGGGCTTGGGCACCCCAGGCTTGGGCTCCCAAAGCCTAAGGGCTGGGACGCGCCAGGCCTGGGGCTCCCTAAGTCTAAGGGCTGGGGCATTCCAGGTCTGGGGCTCCCAAAGCCTAAGGGCTGGGTGCCACAGGCCTGGGGCTCCCAAAGCCTAAGGGCTGGGGCGCCCCGATGGGGCTTCCAAAGCCTAAGGGGTGAGGCGCCTTAGGCCAGGGGCTCCCTAAGCCGAAGGGCTGGGGCGTCACAGGCCTTCGGCTCCCGAAGCCTAAGGGCTGGGGCGCCCCTGGCCTGGGGCCCCCAAAGCCTAAGGGCTGGGGCGCCCCAGGCCTGGGGCTCCGTAAGCCTAAGGTATGGGGCGCCCCAGCCCTTGAGCCCCCAAAGCCAAAGGGCTGGGGCGTCGCAGGCCTTGGGCTTCCCAAGCCTAATGGCTGGGGCGCCCGGGGCCTGGGGCTCCCAAAGCCTAAGGGCTGGGGCAACCCAGGCCTGGGGCTCCCAAAGTTAAGGGCTGGGGCGCCCCAGGCCTGGGGCTCCCAAAGCCTAAGGGCTGGAGTGCCCCAGGCCAGGGGCTCCCTAAACCTAAGGGCTGGGGCGTACCAGGCCTGGGACTCCCAAACCTAAGGGCTGGGGTGCCACAGGCCTGGGGCTCCAAAACCTAAGGGTTCGGGCAACCTAGGCCTCTCGCGCCTTAAGCGGAAGGGCTGGGGCGTCCCAGGCCTGGGACTCCCAAAGCCTAAGGGCTGGGGCGCCCTAGGCCTGTCGCGCCCTAAGCCGAAGGGCTGGCGCGTCCCAGGCCATGGGCTCCCTAAACCTAAGGGCTAGGTGCCCCCAGGCCTGGGGCTCCCTAAGCCTAAGGGCTGGGGCGCCACAGGCCTGAAGCTCCCAAAGCCTAAGGGTTGGGGCGCCCAAAGCCTGGGGCACCTAAAGCCTAAAGGCTGGGGCGCCCCAGGCCTGGGGCTCCCAAATCCTAACGGCTGTGGCACCCCAGGCCAGAGGCTCCCTAAGCCTAAGGGCTGGGGCGCCCAAGGCGTGGGGCTCCCTAAGCCTAAGGGCTGGGGTGCCCCAGGTGGGAGCTCCCAAATCCTAAGGGCTGCGGCGCCCCAAGCCTTGGCCTCCTTAAGACTAAAGGCTGTAGCGCCCCAACCTGGGGCTCCCTAAGCCTAGGCCTGGGGCGCCCAAGACCTGGGACTCCCTAAGCCTAAGGGCTGGGGCGCCACAGGCCTGGGGCTCCCAAAGCCTAAGGGCTGGTGCTTCCCAGTCCTGGGGCTCCCTAAGCCAAAAGGCTGGAGTGCCCCAGGTCTGGAGCTCCCAAAGCCCAAGGGCTGGGGCGCCCAAAGCCTGGGGCTCCCTAAGCCTAAGAGCTGGGGCGCCCAGGGCTGGGGCTCCCTAAGCCTAAGCGTTGGGCCGCCCCAAGCCTGGGGCTTCCTAAACCTAAGGGCAGGGCACCCCAGTCCTCGGGCTCCCAAAGCCTAAGGGCCGGGGCGCCGCAGACCTGGGCCTTCCAAAGCCTAAGGGCTGGGGCACCCCTAGACTGGGGCTCCCAAAGCCTAAGGGCTGGGGCGCCCCCTGCTTGGGGCTCCCAAAGCCTAAGAGCTGGGGTGCCCCAGGGCTGGGGCTACCTGAGCCTAAGGGCTGGGGCGCCCCAGGCCTGGGACTTCCAAAGACTAAGTGCTGGGGCGCCCAGGGCTTGAGCTCCCAAAGCCTAAGGGCTGGGGTGCCCCAGGGCTAGGGCTCCCAGTCTAAGGGCTGGGGCGCCACAGACCTGGGCCTCCCAAAGCCTAAGTGCTTGGGGCCCCAGGCTTGGGCTCCCAAAACCTAAGGGCTGGGGCGCGCCAGGCCTGGGGCTCCCTAAGCCTAAGGGATGGGGCGTACCAGGCTTAGGGCTCCCTATGCCGAATTGCTGGGGCGCCCTAGGACTCTCGAGCCCTAAGCCGAAGGGCTGGGGCGTCCCAGGCCATGGGCTCCCTAAGCCTAAGGGCAGGGACGATTCAGGCCTGGGGCTCCCTAAGCCGAAGAGCTGGGTCCCGCCAGGCCTGGGTCTCCCTAAACCTAAGAGCTGGGGCGTCCCAGGCCTTGTGCTCCCTAAGCCTAAGGGCTGGGGCTCCCTAGACGTGGGGCTCCCAAAGCCTAAGGGCTGGGGCGCCCTAGGCCTGGGGCTCCCTATGCCTAAGGCCTGGGGCACCTCGATGGGGCTCCCAAAGCCTAAGGGCTGGTGTGCCCCATTCCTGGGGCTCCCAAAGCCTAAGGGCTGGGGCGCCCTATGCCTGGGGCTCCATATGCCTAAGGGCTGGGAAGCCCCAGGCCTGGGGCTCCGAAAGGGTGGTTGCCCCCAGGCCTAGGGCTCCCTAAGCCTAAGGGCTGGGGCGCCCCAGGCGTGGGGCTTCCAATGCCTAAGCCCTGGGGCGCCCCAGGCCTGGGGCTTCCAAAGCCTAAGGGCTGTGGCGTCCCGGCTGGGGTTCCCAAAGCCTAAGGGCTGGGGCATCGCAGGCCTTGGGCTCCCGAAACCTAAGGGCTGGGGCGTCACAGGCCATGGGCTCCCTATGCCTTAGGGCTGGGGCGCCACAGGCCTGGAGCTCCCACAGCCTAAGGGCTGGGGTGCCCCATTCCTGGGGCTCCCAAAGCCTAAGGGCTGGGGTGCCCTAGGCCTGGGGCTCCCTATGCCTAAGGGCTGGGAAGCCCCAGGCCTGGGGCTCCGATAGGCTGGATGCCCCCAGGCCTGGGGCTCCCTAAGCCTACGGGCTGGGGCGCCCCAGGCGTGGGGCTCCCAAAGACTAAGGGCGGGGGCGTCGCTGGCCTTGTGCTCCCGAAGCCAAAGGGCTGGTGCGTCACAGGCCATGGCCTCCCTATGCCTTAAGGCTGGGTGACCCCAGGCCTGGGGCTCCCAAAGCCTCAGGGCTGGGGCGCCCCAAGCCTGGGGCTCCCAAAGCCTAAGGGCTTGGGCGCCCCAGGCCTGGGGCTCCCTAACACAAAGGGCTGTTGCGTCCCAGGCCAGAGGCTCCCTAAGTCTAAGGGTTGGGGCGCCCCAGGCCTGGGGTTCCCTAAGACTAAGGGCTGGGGCGCCTCAGGCTGGAGCTCCCAAAGCCTAAGGGCTGGGGTGCCCCAGGCCTGGGGCTCGCTATGACGAAGGGCTGGGGAGCCCTAGGCCTTGGGCTCCCAAAGCCAAAGGTTTAGGGTGCCTCAGGCCTGGGGCTCCCAAAGCCTAAGGGCTGGGGCACCCCAGGCCTGGGGCTCCCAAATTCTAAGGGCTGGTGCTCCCCAGGTTTGGGCTCCCAAAGCCTAAGGGCTGGGACGCCTCAGGCCTGGGGCTCCATAAGCCTAAGGGCTGGGTGCCCTGAGGCCTGGGGCTCCCTAATCCTAAGGGCTGGGGTGCCCCAGGCCTGGGCATCCCAAAGCCTAAGCGCTGGGGCGCCCCGGGCCTGGGGGTCCCAAAGTCTAAGGGCTGGGGCGACCCCGTTCTTGAGCTCCCTAAGCCTAAGGGCTGGGGTACCCCAGGCCTTGGGCTCCCAAAGCCTAAGGGCAGGGACGCCCCAGGCCTAGGGCTCACAAATCCTAAGGGCTGTGGCATACCAGGCCTAGGGCTCCCAAAGCCTAAGTGCTGGGGCGCCCAGGTCTAGGACTTCCAAAGCCAAAGGCAGGGACGCCCCAGACCTGGGGCTCCCTAAGCCGAAGAGCTGTGTCCCCCAGGCCTGGTGCTCCCTAAGCCTAAGGGCTGGGGGGCCCCAGGCCTGTGGCTCCCAAAGCCTAAGAGCTGGGGCGCCCCAAGCCTGTGGCTCCTAGCACCTAAGGGCTGGGCGCCCCAGGCCTGGGGCTCCCAAAGCCTAAGGGCTGGGGCGTCCCAGGCGTGGGGCTCCCAAAGCCTAAGGGTTGGGGCGCCCCAGGTTAGGGGCTCCATAAGCCTAAGGGCTGGGGCGTACCAGGCCTCGACTCCCAAAGCATAAGGGCTGGGGCGCCCAGGTCTAGGACTCCCAAAGCATAAGGGCAGGGACGCCCCAGGCCTGGGGCTCCCTAAGCCGAAGAGCTGTGTCCCCCCAGGCCTGGTGCTCTCTAAGCCTAAGGGCTGGGGGCCCCAGGCTTGTGGCTCCCAAAGCCTAAGAGCTGGGGCGCCAAAAGCCTGGGGCTCCTAAAGCCTAAGGGCTGGGCGCCCAAGGCCTGGGGCTCCCAAAACCTATGGGCTGGGGCGTCCCAGCCTGGGGCTCCCAAATCCTAAGGGCTGGGGCGCCCCAGGCCTGGGGCTCCCTATGCCAAAAGGCTGAGGCGCCCTAGGCCTGTGGCTCCCAAAGGCAAAGGGCTGGGGTGCCCCAGGCCAGGGGCTCCCTAAGACTAAGGGCTGGGGCGTACCAGGCCTGGGGCTCCCAAAGCCTAAGGGCTGGGGCGCCCAGGTCTGGGACTCCCAAAGCCTAAGGGCTGGGACGCCCCATGTCTAGGGCTCCCAAAGCCTAAGGGCTGGGGCTCCCAAAGCCTAAGGGCTTGGCGTCCCAGGCCTGGGGCTCCCAAAACCTATGGGCTGGGGCGTCCCAGCCTGGGGCTCCCAAATCCTAAGGGCTGGGGGGTCCCTGGCCATGGGCTTCCTAAGCCTAAGGGCTGGGACGCCCCTGGCCTGGGGTGCCCTAAGCCGAAGAGCTGTGTCCCCCCAGGCCTGGTGCTCCCTAAGCCTAAAGGCAGGGGGCCCCAGGCCTGTGGCTCCCAAAGCCTAAGAGCTGGGGCGCCAAAAGCCTGGGGCTCCTAAAGCCTAAGGGCTGGGCGCCCCAGGCCTGGGGCTCCCAAAACCTATGGGCTGGGGCGTCCCAGCCTGGGGCTCCCAAATCCTAAGGGCTGGGGCGCCCCAGGCCTGGGGCTCCCTATGCCAAAAGGCTGAGGCGCCCTAGGCCTGTGGCTTCCAAAGGCAAAGGGCTGGGGTGCCCCAGGCCAGGGGCTCCCTAAGTCAAAGGGCTGGGCGTACCAGGCCTGGGGCTCCCAAAGCCTAAGGGCTGGGGCGCCCAGGTCTGGGACTCCCAAAGCCTAAGGGCTGGGACGCCCCATGTCTAGGGCTCTCAAAGCCTAAGGGCTGGGGCTCCCAAAGCCTAAGGGCTTGGCGTCCCAGGCCTGGGGCTCCCAAAACCTATGGGCTGGGGCGTCCCAGCCTGGGGCTCCCAAATCCTAAGGGCTGGGGGGTCCCTGGCCATGGGCTTCCTAAGCCTAAGGGCTGGGACGCCCCTGGCCTGGGGTGCCCTAAGCCGAAGACCTGGCCGCCCCAGGACTGGGGCTCCCAAAGCCTAAGGGCTTGGGCGCCCCAGGCCACGGGTTCCCTAAGCCTAAGAGCTGGGGCGCCCCAAGCGTGGGGCTCTCAAAGCCTAAGGGCTCGGAGCCCCAGGCCTGGGGCTCCCAAAACATATGGGCTCTGGCGCCCCAGGCCTGGGGCTACCAAATCCTAAGGGGTGGGGCGCCCCAGGCCTGGGGCTTCCAAAGCCTAAGGGCTGGGGCGCCCCAGGCCTGGGGCTTCCAAAGCCTAAGGGCTAGGGCGCCCCAGGCTTTGGCTCCCAAAACCTAAGGGCTGGGTCGCACCAGGCTTGGGCTGCCAAAGGCTAACGGCTGGGGCGCCCCCGGGCTGGGGCTCCCAAATCCTAAGGGCTGGGACGCCCCAGGTCTGGGGCTCCCAAAGCCTAAGGGTCGGGGCGCCCCAGGCCTTGGGCTTCCTAAGACAAAGGGCTGTGCTGCCCCAGGCCAGAGGCACCCTAAGCCTAGGGGCTGGGGCGCCCCAGGCCTGGGGCTCCCTAAGCCTAAGGACTGGGGTGCCCTAGGCCTGGGGCTCCCAAAGCCTAAGGGCAGAGGCGCCCCAGGCCTATGGCTCCCAAAACCTAAGGGCTGGGGCGCCCCAGGCCTGGGGCTCCCAAAGCCTAAGGGCTGGGGCGCCCCAGGCCAGGTGCTCCCTAAGGCTAAGGGCTGGGGCGTACCAGGCCTGGGACTCCCAAAGCCTAAGGTCTGGGGGGCCTAGGTCTGGGACTCCCAAAGCCTAAGGGTTGGGGCGCCCCGAACTTGGGGCTCCCTAAGCCTAAAGGCAGGGACGCCCCTGGCCTGGGGCTCCCTCAGCCGAAGAGCTTGGTCCCCCCAGGCCTGGGGCTCCATAAGCCTAAGGCAGGGGCGCCCCAGGCCTGTGGCTCCAAAAGCCTAAGAGTTGGGGCGCCCCAAGCCTGGGGCTCCCAAAGCCTAAGGGCTGGGCGCCCCAGGCCTGGGGCTCCCAAAGCCTAAGGGCAGGGACGCCCCAGGCCTAGGGCTTACAAAACCTAAGGGCTGGGGCGTCCCAGGCGTGGGGCTCCCAAAGCCTAAGGGTTGGGGCGCCCCAGGCGAGGGGCTACATAAGCCTAAAGACTGGGGCGTACCAGGCCTGGGGCTCCCTAAGCCTAAGGGCTGGGGGGCCCCAGGCCTGTGGCTCCCAAAGCCTAAGAGCTGGGGCGCCCCAAGCCTGGGGCTCCTAAAGCCTAAGGGCTGGGCGCCCCAGGCCTGGGGCTCCCAAAACCTATGGGCTGGGGCGTCCCAGCCTGGTGCTCCAAAAGCCTAAGGGCTGGGGCGCCCAAGGCCTGGGGCTCCCTAAGACTAAGGGCTGGGCCATACCAGGCCTGGGCTCCCTATGCCTAAGGGCTGCAGCGCCCTAGGCCTGGGGCTCCCTATGCCGAAGGGCTGGGTGTCCCCAGGCCTAGGGCTCCCTAAGCCTAAGGAATGGGGCGCCCCAGGCCTGGGGCTCCCAAAGCATAAGCGCTGGGGCGCCCCAGGCCTGGGGCTCCCTAAGCCGAAGGGCTGGGATGCCCAGGCCTAGGGCTCCCTAAGCCGAAGGGCTGGGTGCCCCCAGGCCTGGGGCTCCCAAAGCCTAAGGTCTGGGTCGCCACAGGCCTTGAGCTCCCAAAGCCTACGGGCTGGAACGCCCCAGGCCTGCGGCACCCAAAGCCTAAGGGCTGGGGCGCCCCAGGCCTGGGGCTCCCAAAGCCTAAGGGTTGGGGCGCCCCAGGCCTGGTGCTCCCTTAGAAAAAGGGTTGTGGCGCCCCAGGCCAGAGGCTCCCTAAGCCTAACGGCTGGGGCGACCCAGGCCTGGGGCTCCCTAAGCCTAAGGGCTGGGGCACCCCAGGCCTGGGGCTCCCAAAGCCAAGGGCAGGGGCGCCCCAGGCCTAGGGCTCACAAAACCTAAGGGCTGGTTCGCCCCAGACCTGGGGCTCCCAAAGCCTAAGGGCTGGGGCGCCCAGGAATGGGACTCCCAAAGCCTAAGGGAAGGGACGCCCCAGGCCTGGGGCTCCCTAAGCCGAAGAGCTGGGTCCCCCCAGGCCTGGGGCTCCCTAAGACTAAGGGCTGGGGCACCCCAGGCCTGGGGCTCCCAAAGCCTAAGGGCTGGGGCGCCCCAGGCCTGGGGCTCCCAAATCCTAAGGGCTTGGGTGCCCCTGGCCTGGGCCTCCCAAAGCCTAAGGGCTGGGGCGCCCCAGGCCAGGGGCTCCCTGAGCCTAAGGGCTGGGCCCTACCAGGCCTGGGGCTCCCTGAGCCTAAGGGCTGGGCCCTACCAGGCAGGGGCTCCCAAAGCCTAAGGCCTGGGGCGCTCCAGGCCTGGGGCTCCCAAAGCCTAAGGACTGGGACTCCCCAGGCCTGGGACTTCCAAAGACTAAGGGCTGCGGTGCCCCAGGCCTGGGTCTCCCAAAGCCTAAGGGCAGGGGCACCCCAGGCCTGGGGCTCACAAAGCCTAAGGGCGGGTGCGCCCCAGGTCTGGGGCTCCCAAAGCCTAAGGGCTGGGGCGCCCCAGGCCAGGGGCTCCCTAAGACTAAGGGCTGGGCCGTACCAGGCCTGGGGCTCCCAAAGTCTAAGGGCTGGAACGCCCCAGGCCTGGGGCTCCCAAATCCTAAGGGCTGGGACGCCCCAGGTCTGGGGCTCCCAAATCCTAAGGGCTGGGACGCCCCAGGCCTGGGGCTCCCAAAGCCTAACGGCTGGGGCGCCCCTGCCTGGGGCTCCCAAAGCCTAAGGCCTGGGGCGCCCCAGGCCAGGGGCTCCCTAAACCGAAGGGCTGGGTAACTATTTTCTATATAAATACATAAACACACATCCATGTGGTAAGGTTTACCCATGAAGTAAACTAAATGCTTGTTTAATAAAACTTCATTTGCACTGTCATTAATTTAGTGCATCACTAAGATTTTTTTATCTGCATACCAGCTTTCTTCTTAGGCTCTTTGCCTATAATGAACTTTCAAAATTTAACTCCTATTTTATTCATAGTAACTCCATATCTATCTACCTACCTGATCCACCAATATTCGGTATGGACTCTCCATTCTTCTGTGTAAGATCCACTTGTCCCTAAGAAGCCGTCTGCCTCCCCGATGGAAGGCTATCACTGCAGGGACCTTCTCCTCCTTCCCTAGCATCGTCATCATTCCCCTCTCAGTTTTGTATTTCAACCCGAACTTCCCTCTTGTTATTAATTTCTTGCTTCCTTTTTATTTTAATTGAAAAATGTTAATTTCCAATATCTAACCAAGGATATGCTCCGCAAGAGCAAAACCAAAACTCTTCCTAGCACCACGTCCAGGCTGCCTCAGAGTGACCCACAGGACAGAGGAGAACTACCCCTGTGAATCTAAGGCTGTAACTCTCAACAGCGCTAGAAAGCCTCATCTTTCTCTCATCAAGCAGCTGGTAGTTTTGAACTGCTGACCTTGGAGTTAGCAGCCCAATGCATCATCACAACTCCACCGGGGCTCCAGGAGCCATTTTTTATTCTTTTCTAAATCTCTACCACCTAGCATAGTTCTTGGTATAGAGCAAGTACACAAGATAAATTTGTTGAGTAATAAAACTTACAGGTACAGGGTTGTATAATCACATGTGCTTTCATTTTCAATTCACAGTTCAGTGTGTTGGCTAACCCCTGATGTTGACTTGAATAGTGTGAGGATATTGGATTCCGAGCAAGGGCCTCTGGTTAAAAACGTCTTTTTCTCTCGACTCCATTTCTCATTTTAGGCAAGTTCTTAATATCTGTGATTCTCTTCTGTCAAATGGAGAGCTTGATCTAGATCCTATGTTTTCCTAACATATCCTATGGTGACGTGTGTGCGGTGTCTCAGACGCTGTTACCATGCTTATCAAGGGTGGCTCCCGTTCTGTGGACTTCTGAGCACCATCGGGTTCCACGTACGACTCAGAACCAGCTCCCCAGCACCTACAACAGCAACCGCCACAGCACACGACTGTTCAAAGATGGTCATGGGAGATGTTTCAGTGTTCTACAAATGAACAACTTAAAGCCCTAAACAGATGGGATGGTGTGTAAATAGTTGCTCTTGGCTCTCTGTATGTTTCTAAGTGCATTTGAAAATTAAAGGAAAGAGGGATTCACAGAGTGTCAGGGACCGGGAGAAGAATTCTCAGACTGGACGGTGACTACTGGGCTGGTGGAACTGATTGGAAACTGGTGTGACAAGTTGTGACAGTGTGTTGGAGGAACAAAGAAAATAGAACAAGGAGGATGAAGATGGATGCCCATTGGACTTCGATCGTGGAAGGGCCTTAGATGTGGAAGGACGCTTGTGCCTGCAACCTCCTGCAGATATTAAGCAGCCACTTCTCTGGTTTAAGCAGTGACATGATAAAAATGGCTTTTTTTTTAAATATTTTATTAGGGGCTCATACAACTCTTGATCACAATCCATACATATACATACATCAATGGTATAAAGCACATCTGTACATTCTTTGCCCTAATCATTTTCAAAGCATTTGCTTTCCACTTAAGCCCTTTGCATCAAGTCCTCTTTTTCCCCCTCCCTCCCTGCTCCCCTCTCCCTCATGAGCCCTTGATAATTTATAAATTATTATTTTCTCATATCTCGCCCTATCCAGTGTCTCCTTTCACCCCCTTTTCTGTTGTCTGTCCCCCAGGGAGGAGGTCACATGTAGATACTTGTAATTGGTTCAGCTTTTCCAACCCACTCACCCTCTTATCCCCCCCCCACCCAGTATCGCCCCTCACACCCCTGGTCCTGAAGGTATCATCCACCCTGGATTCCCTGTGCCTCCAGCTCCTATCTGCACCAGTGTACAACCGCTGCTTTATCCAGACTTGCAAGGTAGAATTGGTTCATGGTAGTGGAGGGGTGGGGGTGGGGAGGAAGTATTTAGGAACTGGAGGACAGCTGTATTCTTCTTCTTTTTTCTTTTTTTTTTTTCATTTTTTTCTCTTTTCTTTTTCAGGACGATAAAGACATAGCATACTAGCATTCCACTCCAGGAATGAAGATAAGCCTTCAAGAGGCAGGTAATTTGATTAAATTACTATGTTTATGATTCATTCAGCGAATTAGGGGTTTGCCGTTTATTTCTTGGATTATGTGAGGATTCGTCTGGTCTCTGCACACCGGTGCATTCTGATTAGGGAGCTCACACGACTTAAGAGTTCAGAGCCCAGGATAAATTTAAATTCTACAGGACTGGCTTGTTTGAGATTTCTTTTCTGTTGCTCTAAATTTGGTCAATTGTGGTGAAATTAAACTTGAGCTCCTTAGTTCTGTTCATGTCTGGACTTTTTGTTTTGCTTTGAGTGTAGAGTAGCGTTTGTGTCTCAAGCGAATAAAGGGTGCCACTGAATAATCTCACAGCGTTCCAAGGTATTCCTAGGTGACCCGAGAAACCTCTGCTTGCTAGCACATTGATGGATGGAGATTTATGTCCTATTGACTATGTTCCTTGGATGGAAAAGGAACAGTGTCACCCCCAATCCATTAATCTGACATCTCTTATAATTGATGTCCGACCAAGTTTGTGTAATAAGAATTGCTTGTGGACTTGTGTGTGTCAAGGAGAGAGAAGATAGGGGTGGGGGGAGACTGTGAGGAGGGAAGATTGTCTACAACTCATTGGAAGCTCGGTGTTTGAGGACTTTGAACTCTGTCACGAGCGGGCTCCATTTAGTAAGGGCCCAGGAGAGGCGTGTTAGCATCCAGGTGTGCTGCCTGAGAAAACGGTAGTCTCCTTTTGAATGATGCTTCCTACAAAAGTATCATTTGTGATCATAGTTTATATCACATTGTGGAATCAGAAAATGTATTTCCAGAGCAGAAATGGGGATAGTGCCTACTGGGGTGGGGGTGGGGAGAGAGATAATTAGAAAATTTACTTTTGACTTGAGACGAAGCAGTGCAGAAAATCAAAAGACATGAAATGGAGCCGTAATTTTCAGGGTCCAAGTTGTGTAGTTAATGTGCAGTAATGTATAATGTACAACAGTGGAGAGATGCAGTTGTGAAAACCATCAACCTGGATTAAACTTTAGATATTATTTAATTTAGCCACTTGTGTTGCTTGTGCTGCTTGCAAGGTTCTGGTTATCCAGTGAAGACAGAAAGATAAAGACGTTCCTACACAGCAATGTCTTTTGTTGTATACCCACATAAGAAGAGGGCTGGTGGTGCTGTGGTTAGACATCGTGTAGCTATAACTGCAAGGTTGGCAATTCAGACTTATGAGCTACTGGGGGGGGGGCGGGGAATGAGGTTCCCTGCTTTTATAAAGACGTACAGAAATCCCATATAGGGTTGTTATGAGACAAGAGTAGATTGCATCTGAGTTTATAATCCAGTGTTCTAGGGACTGCATGTACAGATGCTGATGAGCAGGAGCCCCTGCAGTGCCATGAGTGAGGTTTTGAGCTACTAACCCCAAAGTAGGCAGTTCTAACTCACCAGCTGCCCCACAGGAGAAAGATGAGGCTGTCTGCTCCTCTAAAGCTTTATAGTTTCATCAACTTTCTGCAGGATACCGATGAACTATAATCAGCTCCATAACAATTTGTTACTTAGTTTTTGCTTCTTTGTTTGTTTAAAAGAAAAATTAATTTTAGCAGGGAGTTTTTAATAGGACGGCAATAAAAAATTTCCCTACCAGAATGTAGGGAAATGTAGGTTATGTAGTAATCTGCTATCAGTTGCAATAATTTATTGTTTCTGGAATTGATCTCTCTCTCTCTGCATGATGTATTGCGGGTGGGAAAGTGAAGGGAGTCAGTGTGGGAAGGAAAGTAGAGAGTAATGGAAAGTGGTGAAGCTGAAGCAGTAGGCAGCAGATGCATCATGAAGGGTCTCATAAAGCAGGTTAGGAGATTTTAGTCAGTGACACAGAAATAACGCAAAAAAAAGCAAAAGACACAGCTATAAACAACAACCGAAAGAGTCTGTGAAATCCAAATCCAGCAGCAAGCTCTTACAATGAGTGTTTTTAGAAAACAACTTTAGAGAGCAGAAAATGATCAAAAGAATGAAGGCTAAAGAAAGGGAGAGAACGGTCAATATTTTAGCCTAAGACTTTGAAGTTCGATTTGCCCCCAGTTAAACCCAATTCTGTTAAATTTCTAGCCCACCAATTCTGTGGACCATCTCCAGTGATAGAGGATTCGGAGACACGTGGATTATAATAGAGAGTACATCAAAGTTTATAAGGAAAATTTAAAGTCTCAAACCAAACTCATGGCCATCGAGTCAATTCTGACTCATACCCACTCTCTATGTGGATCAGAGAAGGGAATGTCATGGCATGAACGAGGGGGTGCCTTCCGACAGCCCACTTGCTGCCACGCAGTCACTCAGCCCCACGGGAGCCACACGTTTCTGCTTTTGAAAATATTGACAACGAATTAACTTTTCTATAGCCTTTGCTTATATCCCAGCTACTTCCCATCATTTGTGTAATTAGGGTCATAGAACTATGCGAGCGATTACCAAATTTCCACCAGGAAATAGTGAGGGAGAGCACCCAGGGGAGTAGGGGGTCATCTCAGAGGGGATGGCATGGTGCAGTATTTTGGAAAAGTTGGCGTTTAGGACATCGTTAAATGCCGTATCGTAAGGAAGAGCTTTGTCCTGATCCCGCTGAACAAAATTATCCATGCAATGAGGTACAAACATCGCTTCCAGTTCCCGGTTCCTGAACTAGTCCTTTTGCTTCTCTGTCCCTACTCATGACGGAGAACGTGAATTTCTTTTAAAAGTAAACTGTCCTAGAAATATCCCATTTCTTGGTGGCACAAATGGTCCTGTGCTTGGCCACAAAACAAAGGGCAGTGGTTGGAATACATCTGGAGAGGAAAAGGCCTGGCATTTTGCTTCTGCAAGGTCTGCAGAGTTCTACTTGGCAAAGGCGAGACTGCGTTCACAGAAATGGCTCACTGACAACGGCCAGAACTCCGTGAGTGTGCCAGGGCTTGGGGCAACTGCCTCTCTTGCGCGCACGCTTGCCGTCTCCAGGCTCGTTTCTACCAGAACCAGTTCAACACGCAGTTCTGAATATGCTACTTCCGTTCTAAATAAATGGCTCCCAAATAATTACTATGCACGGAATCAACATCTTCAATTTAACTCTCTTTGAACCGTGACCAGAACTCTCTCTTCATCAGTCCTTGCCTCTCCAATCACAGCTGGAGCTGGAGCCCTATTCTCCCCCCCATACCCCCCCCTCATTTTTAAGAGACCATACTTCCCTGTTTGTTTGCTTTTTTCCTGTATCAAAGTAGGTGCGAAGGGAAGACAGTGCAGAGACCCTGGGGTAGGAAAATTGGGGGAGGAGGTAGAAAGGAGAATATGTCTCTAAAGGAGGGGAAGAGGTGTATCATTAAGGCAGGAAAATATTCTCTGTCAAAAGCTGAGGGGAGGGGTAGCTACAAGCCACAGAGATGAGCGCAGAGGCTAAGGCACAGCATGCCTCCTCAGTGAGGAGGGGGCGCGGTCCTCTCCACTCAAGTGTCCAGAGGAAGGGAATTGGTAGGTTCTCTTCCATCTCTGGGTCTTCGTCCCGGTCCAGCCACTCCAATGCCTAATCCTTCTCCCTTATCTAGATAAGGGTCCTTCAGGGCCCGGAAGACAGAGATTCGTTTTTGTGGGTTAAAAACCAGCATTTCCAGCAGCAGCTGTGCTCTGAACTCTCCACCTCGGGGACCACTGACTCCTCTGGGCAGGGCCCTTTGGGGGAAAAGGCTCCCGGGGCAGAGATACGTCTCGGGCCAGGCTTCCTCTGGGGGCAAGCCGAACAGATAAAAATTGTTGCCTAGCTGGTCAGCTTCAGAGTGCACAGAAGAGAGGCTTCCGACGAACCATCTCTGCAGAGATCAGCCAGCACTGCTTGTGGCCACCGGAGTTGCTTATGCAGCTTGCGGAGGGACTTTGGGAGCCCTGCACCAGAGTGTAACAGCCACAGGTGTAAGGGCCATCTGGGAGCTGGAGATTCTGGTCACGCCAAAGGCAGCCGGCTTGACCGTCCCATTACTTGTCACCAGAATGTTCTCCGGCCTCAGGTTGCAATTGGCACGCAGGACATCAAGGCCTCTGAGAAACTGCCCCATCAGACCCTCGAAGTTCTCCGAGGGCAAACCTGGTGAGGGGCCTATTCTTAAGCAAAGCTACCTCCTGAGTTGTGCATCCCTTTCTGTTCTGTTCATTCAGGCCTTTCTTCTCAGCAATCCTTTGACACAAACGACCGCTCAAGTCACAAAAAGCAGTGGTTACATCTCTGTTTCCATCTCAGTTTACCTCTTAGGAGTCTCCCACGCACCCAACACTTTTATTGGCACACAATTCTCATATCATACAATCGAACAGTTCAATCGTTCAATCACATCAAGGGGAGTTGTATTCAGTTGATTAATTCCTCCTTCTTGCAGTACTTTCTTTCCTTGCTTTTTCATAACAAGTTCTTAATATTCTGCCTACTCCCTCATCTGCTTTTCATGAACTTCTTTGATAGCTCATGCCCTCTGAGATTTCCCCAATCTTGGGGTGCTCTCGCACTCTACCTGTGGCTACTTTCTCCATCTAGACATCTTAGGAGTAATCCTATCCATTGTCTTGACTTTAATATCTATGCACAGAGATGGCCACATTTATCCATGGTAAGCCCTTGGACAAATGCCAGACATCGATTTCTTCATTTGGCAACTCGAATTTGATGTTTCATATATTGAAACTTACCATGTACAAAATAGAACTCTTCATTTGCCACTCCCCTTAAATTTACCTTGTAACTTGCTCCATATTAAAGTTTTAATTAAAACATTTTAAATTGAAAGATCATTCTATCGGGGGGCTCTTACAACTCTTATAACAATCCATACATCAATTATATAAAGTATATTTGTATATATGTTTTCATCATTATTTTCTAAACATTCACTTTCTATTGAACCCTTGGTATGGACTCCTCTTCACCAACCCCACCCTCATGATCCCTTGATAAATTATACATTATTGTTATTTTTATATCTTACACCAACCACTGTCTCCCTTTCCCCATGGTTTCTGTAGTTCGTTTCTGTGTTCGTCTGGGTAGACTAGAGAAACAAATTCATAGACACTCATGTATATATAGGAAAGAGCTTTATATACAAGAATAATTGAACAGTGAGGAAACATTGTAGCCCAGTCCACATCAAGTCCATAAGCCCAATATTAGTCCATATGTCTGGTACCAATCTATAATGCCCTCTTCTGACTCACAAAACACATGCAATGACATAGAATGCAGGAAGATCACAGGCCAGTGGGTAGAAAGTCTTGTGGATCCAGTGGCATTGTAAGCATCTTAGCGCTGGCAGGGGTCTCCATGTGGCTTCTGCAGCTCCCAGGGTTCTGGTTGCATCAGGGTAGGTCCATGCGGCTTCTCAGAAAGGTCTCACAGGGAGTGAGCATGAGTCCCGCCACCGCCACCAGTGAACTATTTATCTCCTTAGCATCTCCAAATGAGGTCATCAAGCTACTGCCTGATTGACAGGCTAGACTCCACCCCTTGACACCAGATTATGTAACTACCACAGTCCCCCTCGTGTGTGTCTATGTGTTGATCATTGCAACTGGTTCCCCCTTCCTTCCCTGCTTTCCCTGCCTTCTCTCTACCATCCTGGTATTGCTACTCTCATTTCTGTTACTGGATTCCTTTTGTTCTGAGCTTTTACCTCTCATCTGTACTTGTGCACATACTCTGGTCTAGGCTGCAGTGAAAGGAAGGACTGGGGTCATGATAGTGGGGGGTGAGGAAGGCTCAAGGAACCGGAGGAATATTGTGTGTTTCATGGGTGCTATACTGCGCCCTGGTTGCCGCATCCCTTCCTTGTGACCCTCTGTAAGGGCATGTCCCATTGTCTACAGATGGGTTTGGGTCTCCTTTCTTCGCCACATTTGCTTACGCACGCATTTTGTTTTCAGTGATTGCGCTGGGAGAGTGAGCATCACAGGGTGCCAGGTTGTTAGAACAAAGTGTTCTCGTATTGAGGGAGGACTTGAGCAGAGGCCCGAAGTCTGTTTAGGAGCCCCTCAAATAGACTTCAGGCTAGGAGGGGCAGATCCTGGAATTCCCCCAGGACCAAAGGGGAAATAGTCATAAAGGTCAACAGACAGACCTGGAATCATGTATTTTTTTGGTTTCTTTTTTGCTAATTACTATTATCTTTTTCCTTTTATCTTTTTATTCAATTTTTTTTCTCTTTGTTTGGTCTCTGATATTGTTGGTTTGCCTACATATATAAGATAGGCATGGGAAGAAAGTTCGAGGAGAAAGCAACAGGACTGATGGTTCAGGAAGGACTTGGGTGGGCTAAGTGGGGGAGAGAAGGAGGCAGGGGAAGGGAGCAGTGAGCAAACCACACCATAGAGAGGGGAACAACTAGGGAATTAAAATCAGCAATGAGAAGGACATAGAGATCCTGCAGGGTTTGGAGCAACAGCAATCTAGCTGAGAGGAATTACTAAGAGGAAAAAGAAGGGTGAGCATGATGGTGGGGCAGGAGGAAGGTAAAAGGAAACACAGGAATGATCTAGGAAACAACGCTATGGAGAGAGGTATAAGCGTAGGTGTATAGAGCTTAAATTTTGAGCACTAGGGTTTCAGAAGGCTACCATTACAGTGAAAGCCCCAACTCCATCTGAGTCTCTAGGGAGATTAAGGTGCCATTGAATTTCTTTCTGACCTTTAACTAGCAAAGTATATATCTTTGCTCTGAGACAAAGTACATTATCACAAAATCAAACTCACTGCCATCCAGTAGGTGTAGACTCATAGTGACCATACAGGGAAAGGGTTGAACTGCCATTTTGAGTTCCAAAGACTATCTGTTTACAAGAATAGAAAGTCCTATCTTCCTCCCTAGGAATTGCTGGTGGTTTTGAGAAAAATCTCAGTCCAAGGCATAACCACCAAGCTACCAGGGCTCCTCCCAGGGTACATTGAAAGTGAATTCCTACACTCCCCTAGCCAAGGAACAGGGGGAAGGCCTTCCCTCAAGGGCTTTCCTAGCTGTGTCTTTGGTGTAATGGGGTACTAGAGTCTCATGATCATGAGTCATACTCTGAGCGTCCTGGTCAGAGGCCCTCAAAAGCAATTCTGTCTAGCATTTTGCATGCTTCCCAATCATGGTCTTACTGCTGCTTCTGTATTCCCACCTGCAGATGTATTGATGTGTTGCCAATCATGCTTTTGTGTCCATTTGCCCTGTACTCCCATGTCCTGCTTAAGCAGGCAAGCTCACTACCATGAAGTTGATGCTCACTCATATTTTCTTACAAATCCTTAGGCATCATTACGACCTCCCACTCATGGTCTCCTTCATCGGGATGAATTGTTTCCTTTGTTGTCCTGTTTAAGAAATAATAAATGTGTCTTTACCAATGATATTTGAGATCTGGGGTTTCTTTTGTCCCCTACCTTTATCTAACAGCTCCCAATTTGACCTCTATTTCAGTTAATGGCCACTTCTCTTTTCTGTATTTATTAAACTCTGGTTTAGCCTGGTTTTCCTCTCTTAGATTACTAACATCAATGAGCTAATTCTCTGTATTTAATCCTCTTCATTTGAAACATTCCCTAGATTTTGTGGAATATACCCTGATTAACATAGTATTTTTAATCTGTTTGATTTTCTGTCCTGATTGTTACAGGCTTGCATTTTCTCAGATTCATGTACTTATTCAAATGTTACCACCATACTCTATATTTATGAAAAAATGAATATTGATAACACATTGAAGACATTTTTGAAATCATTCATATATATGAATCATTTGAAATTTCTTTTTGTAATCTACACTGTTTTGTGATATATCTTTGTTGATAAGTGTTGAACAAGTTCATTAATTTTCCCAACTATATGCTATTGTTGAACAGACTATAGTTTATTTATATAGTCTTCTACTGATTTACTTCCATTAAAACTATGAACCAATCTGCAATCAATATACTTTTGAATGTATCTCTTTGAACCCACTTTCTAAGTTCATTGCCACAGTGCTTTTGATACGTCTTTCTTGTTTGAAGTCAGGGGATGTCATTTTAGCTACTTACTATTTTTGGTTTAGCAGTGCATTCCAAGGAGGTAAATGAAAGCCATTTTTTTAGGATTTGCTATAAATAATTATCTAGTTTTCATATTTTTGGAATAACATACTCTTGAATTTGTTCACTATTTTACTCAGATTTCTCAACGAAATTACCTCTTAATTGATGAGTTCAATTGGCCTATTTCAGTTTTTCTTATGCTTTGCTGCTTGATAGTTGACACACTCTCTCCCCTTTTCAGTCAGCTTATGTCCTCTTCTCTTTGCTTATAGTTAGACGGCACCACCCACCCCTGAGTCACCGTTAGCTATTGCTGCCTCTGACTTTTTCCCTATTAACTCCTCCACTCTGTGCTTCCTGGGATTTGTCTGTAGTCATTTTCTCTTATGTAGTCTCTGTGCTAGTTAGGTTTATGTCAAGTTGAGTAGGACAGGATTCTCCCATGATGCCATCTAACATAGTGTGGTCAATTCCACGATTCAATTTTTGACAAAGCACTTAAGCAGCTGTGGGGAGAATAAAATTAAAAGCCCAACTCACTTCCATGGAGTGGATGCAGGCTTTTAGCAACCCTATAGAACAAGATAGAACTTCTCCTGGGAGTTTCTGAGAGTGTAACTCTTTACAGGAGTAGAAAGCGTTGTCTTTCTCCCCGTGTGGCTTATGGTTTTGAACAGCTGACCTTTCAGACAGTAGCTGTAAGTGCAACCACTTAATCTGGTCACAGACTTGATATGGCTCAGGGAAGTTTCACTTAGAATGTGGCCTGTGCTTAGTATAAGTTGACAGTGGATGGAAGTTAGCTTATTCTTACTGCTGAATTTGGATCCTGCATTGCTTCATCAACCTCCTATTTAAAAAAATCCTGCCCATCAAAGGAGCAATCATTAGATTCATTTGAAACGTGGATTCATTTGGCTGATCTCAGATTCATTCACCTGGGCATCCACCAGTCTGTGGTCTTCTTGTTTCATCATCTTGCTTCTTGTTCATTAGCTCGTTCAGCTTTGGAGGTTAGCTTACATCTGGCCCATGTTCATGAACTGAACTGAACTTGATGCCCTTCTACAATGGTATGAGACTTCTTGATAAGAACCTCTTTCTATATGCATGCGAGCTTCATTGGTTTTGCTTCTCTAGAGAACCCAGCCGAATTCACTCTCCCTAAGGAATTACATGAACTATCAACTTTGGACATGTTAGCGGGAAAGACCAGTCCCTGGAGAAGGACATCTTGCATGGCAAAGTGGAGCGGCAGTGAAAAAGAAGAAGGTCCTCGAGATGGATTAACACAGTGGCCACAACATGGGCACACACATAAGAACAATTGTGAGGATGGTGCAGAAGAGGGAGGCGTTTCTTTCTGTTGTAGTTAAGGCTGCTATGAGTCAGAACCAACTCAATAGCACCTAACAGCGACAGTAACAAATATCAACTTTTACTTGATGCTTCCCAAACTCTTCATTTGAGTATCTCCTACTCTCTAATCTATTTTAATTAATTATTCAACATTTTCATCTGGATGCCCAATAGGATCACAAAGTCAGCGTGTATATGCTTACGTTCATTACTTTACTTCCAATTCTCATTCACTTTGTTTTAATTATCCATCTTACTGTCAAATTAGGAGTTGAATTTGGCCAGCAATGTGGATGAGCATCTCAGAGTCAAAGACATAGACTTTACCCAATTATACATATCTATCTCTTTGTATCTGGATCACATTTCTTATGTACCCATGCACTTTTCTTTTCAATAGTATTTCCAATGTCTGTGTTTCTTACATTGGGGTACTTTGACCCTTTCCAATTCATGGAAAACAGCTGTACAAAGTATAAGACAAAGGATTCTGAACTCAGAATCTTCATTTAGATTCATTCTTTCTAGGAGTACTAAATAAGTTATGATGTACAGAATTTTTAAAATAAGGACATAAGATAATATTTTATTCTAATAAAATAACTGTAAATTGTTATCATCAAACAATTCTTTAAAGGAACTTTTTGGATCAATGGACTGCCCTGGTTCCCGCATGGGAATATTTGTTCTTCATTTCTCCCAGCCTGTGCTTTTCTGCAATGCCCTGCACATCAGCATTCTGCTCACTCCTTACAGTTCAGGTCAAATGCTGCCGCTGCTGTGGAGCGATGCTACTCTGAATTAGAATTAATTATTGCTTCCTTTGTGTTAATAAAGCACTGTTTTTTTGTTGAATTTTGTCTTGTGCTTTATTTGTTCATAGGCAATTTGATCCCTACTGTTGAATCTTGTTTATTTTTCCTTGTATTTTAGTTATATATATATATATATATATATATATATATATATATATATATATATATATATATATATATTTCTTCATGAATTATATAGCAGGTAATTGTCTACTCTTTGTAGCTTCGCTGTACCTAGCTCATTTTAGGTGCCAAATGCATATTATGAATTTAATCCCTATTAGCAGATAAATAATATTCTACAACTTTTTCTTTATACTTTTGCAGCAGGTACAAAAAGAGTTGATTTTTTTCCCACTCAAATCATATCCTCTACCTTTAAAGCTAGAAGAACATGAGATGTCTCTCCATATTATTCTTTTTCCCTATGTAATTTCATTGTTTGATTGTTGATAGAATTAGTCTGTTAACCTTTCAAATGAAGATAAAAATATAAACACAAAGCAACTATATTACTTTTATAAAATAACTTTACTTTAAAATATAGGATTATATGCTATACTATAATACAACATTACATACATGTGACATATTTTTCTACACATGTAAAGGAAAACATTTTTTTGCATGCAATGAATTACACTTGACAACTAATAACTTATAGGAACTGAACTTGTTGAAAGCAATGGAAACTACATGATTTACTGAACACAACTGAATGAAAATAAGACTTTTTACCTTTTCTCTTTTAGTGTAGTACTCTAAGGTCTTCCACATTTTCTATTACAGCTCGCTAAAATGCGTCAATAAATCTCTACATTTTACTTTCCGTGCTACTTTATCGTTCTCTTGGACATCTGCTCATACTTCGTCCTTTGAGACTCTTTTATAGCCCCTCTCCCCAGGATCTCCTGGTACAGCTGATGACCAAAAAAGATGAGGAGAGCAGGGATGTTACCTATGACTCAGTCATATTAACTTAGATCGAAAGTGTTATTCTGTTTTTACCCCTGGTGTCACCTGATCCTCATTGGAATCTTACTTTACTCAGGAAGCCTAGGAAGAACAACCTCTTTGGGACACGTAAAAGGCCACGGTCCAACTTCTTAGGGCTTGAATCGAACCGTGTCTGGAGAACAAGCATGGTTCACAAATGTCAGTTCTAATGCAGAAAAAGGTAGACAACTTGGCACATGGTGAGCATGATCCGTAGCAAAAAGGCTAAGCCCCCTGAATATACTGGTATGTTTAAAGTTCAATATTTATGTTAATATTTATAAAATTAAACCTGGATCCAAAAGGCATTGGAAGATTACAAACTATCCTAGCAAAACGTATTGGCAGCTGTGCTTGACATGATTGAAGGGGACGCTTTGTTGCTCTCATTTTGCTCTCCCGTAGTCCCGTGTATCTAGCACACGAGGTGGCCTCAGGCCTCCCCAGTCTGCTAGCAATGAGGCCACATTAACATTCACGCCTGCTTTTGCTGCACGCTGACATTTACCTGTACCACTGTGAGGCCTCAGTTCCTTCCTGTCCCCATCTCAAACATCTTATTTCTCCAACATTTATTTCTAAGCATCTCTAGGAGTAGTCTCATGAGATCTCTGGATCAACAACATTAATCTACTTTTGTCTCTTCGATGTCTGTTGCCTGTGAGTCACTAAGGGAAGTGTCTCACCATTGTCACTGTTGTCAGCACGTTACTGTGCCTAAGTTCCTTCTGTCGCCCTCTTCCTAATTATTTCACATTTCATCACTGAAGCTGTCCAGTCTGTGTAAACCCAAATATCAGGGTGCTCTAACCAAGGGCCCCCCCCCGTTTCTGCCTTCAGAGGGGGGAGGGAGCAGGAAAGGAAAGTGGCTTGGTCATGGCCAGGCGCGCAGAACCAACCTCACCACTTCTTCTGCGACTCAGAATAAGTTACTAAAACTCACTGAGCCTACTCTGACTCTTCTGCAAGTGGGGATTGATAAGAATATCTATTTTAAAGAGTTATAATGCAAAGCAAACTCACTGCCACAGCTCGATGTTGACTCACAGCTACCCAACCGGACAGGGGAGACCTGCTCCTGTGGGTCTCTGACACTGTGACGTTTTACAGGAGTAGAAGGTCTGTCTTTCACCCAAGGAGGGGTTGGCGGTTTCAAACTGCTGATCTTGGGATGAGCAGCCCAACAAGTAACCGCTATGCCACCGGGACTCGTTCAGAGGGTTATGACAGAGGATTGAATTAGTTACCATTTGCAAAGTATTTATTCAGTGCTAGTGAACATTGGATATTATTACCATTTGTTATTGAGGCTACAAAATTATCTTTGAATTTTATATTCATGCTTTACTCCAGAGTTGAATTACTCCACGCTTCTCTGGCTATCTTGAAGCCACAGACACCATCTCGGGATCCAGGCCCTCGAGTTCAATGGGTCCGTAGAACAGCCCGTTCTGCCGCCGTGAGACCGATCCTCGACACTGGCCCTCCGCCCACTGGGGCATGGGTTAGACTGCTAGCCACAAGGTGATCACTTTGAAACCACCAACTGCTCCATGGAGGTAAGATGAGGTTTCTACTGACGTGTAGATTTAGTGCTGGAAACCCGTCCGAACGGCCTCGATGGCAGGGAGTTTGATTTGGGGTTAGCTGCTCTTACGGCTTTCCTGCTCTCCCACTCCTCCCAATCCGCCGCCACTCCCCTTGGGATTTTTCCGAATTGTCCTTCTCACCTGCTTTCTTTATCGTCCAGCCATGGTCTGCTTCTGGACGTGTCTGCTTAGCCTCCCTGCGCCAGTCCTCTCCTATTGTCAACTGTACCCTCTTTCCCGAGACGAGAAGCAGATGGGTTGTGATGAATACCATCTCATGTGCCTACACTCGTTCGGTAACAGGTGGCTGCTCCGTCAGCTGGGGTCTCCTTGAGGACACCCTCCCGGCCTCCCTTTGACCATGCATACGCTCGTCCAGATGGCGACTTGCTTCCCCAGAGTCCTGAATCAACCGAACAGGAGATGGCAGGGCTGTGCTCATTTTGCCTGGGGTTTAATACAGGCATGGAGTTTTATTTATTTTTTGTCCTCTTAATTCAGGAAAAAGGAACAAACCTTATGTGAAAATGATGTTCACAACGTGGTTTTAAATTCTCTCACAGGAAGTCTAAATTTGTGTGATTAAATTAGCATTCATAAATGCCAAAGCAAGAAACCAAATTAATTTGTTTTTGCTGTTGGAAAAGAATAAAGATATCTTTGAATCATCTAATGTATTAGATTTTTACTCTGTGTATCTTACTTCTGTTTAATGCACTCTGGCTACATTAAAATGGAGGCAACTGAATTTATTATGTAAAGATAAATGTATAGGTTAGGTTCACCTTGGTAAGATGGAAGCAAGTTGCTTTCCCCTAAGGTTAAAACAGCTCTTCTACCTTGTATTCTGGAAGTAACCTACTTTCAACCAAATTACGGCTTCAAGAACAGTACACATTTGCTTGAATTCATCTCTGCCTCTATCGTTTTCCGGATGCATCTGTGCAAGCCCTGATTAAAGTCTTCATGTTGCTTGAATGCCTACTATCCCTGAACATTAGAGTAAGAAAACCTGGAGCCAATGTCCCAGAGTTGAAGGATAGACATTTTTAAAGTTTAAAAATAATATGGCTTTATTTAAAACATATCTAGTCATTTGTAATCCCTGTAAAAGGAATCACTTATGGAAGATTTTTCAAAGAATTAAGAAATCCCAAATATAAAGTCTTCTAATCTTAATCTGTTAAACATTGGTGTAGGTCGGGTTCACTAGGCAAGCAAACCTGGTGACACTTATAAAGGTATTTATATTAAGAAAATGCCTAACAATTATAGACGTGAGCATGTCCAAGTTCAAGCAGGATTCAAGTCTGTGAACCAGACGCTAGGCTAGAGGTTTCTCCTGACTCATGTAGCTTCAGGGAATAGTAATTCCAAGATCAGTAGGAAGACCACATGATGGTCTTCTGAGTGGCTGCTGAGACAGACAAATCCAAGATTAGTAGATCAGGCTTGTGGCTGCAGAAGCAAATTAATTCACAGTCAGCAGGTCAGATGACGGGGCCCAGAATACTCCCAGGATCAGTAGGCAATAGGGCAGAAAATTGGCTCAAGTCCACAGAACCAGAGGTTGATGAGCCAGATACAGGAGACAGATTCAGCAGAAAGCAAAGCAAACTTTCCCACAATGTCCCATTTATATTGGACGTAGGACACACACCCTAGGAAACATCCTTTCCATTGCATCCATCTGTGACCTTAGTAAAGATGTTGCATAACACGTTAATCTTGTTTCAAAGACTGGCTGCTCGTAGTAGATTCCATTATGGAGTTAACTACACTGTGTTAGATCACATGATAAATCATAACTACCAAACCACTGGGAATCTTTCTCCAGCCAAGTTGACACAAAACCTATCAGAAACATTAACTTATTTAGAACCACAAAGAGTGTAAGTTCAAGAAGATATTTTATGTGCTTATACATTTTTCTCCATCACCTGTCCGTCAGTTTGTCCTACTGTTGTGGTTCTGTGTTGCTGTGATTCTTGAAGCCATGTCAGTGGTATTTCAAAAACCAACAAGGTCACCTACAATAAACAGAGTTCAGCAGAGCTTCCTGACTAAGCACAGACTATCAAGAAGGAAGATGCTGTCCGCTTCTGTGGAGTGAACCACTGAATACCTTATATATTGAAGCACAGCACTGTCACATACGGAAAACCCATTAACATCAACAGAACATGGTCGGAGACAGTTCCAGAGAAAGAGTCTCCCAGGTCAGAGGGCACGGCCCTCACATTATAGCTGAAGTACTTGGGGAAGACTGCCTTCTCAGAGCAGAATGGACCACAGTGATGCAGCTGGAGTAAAGCTTTTGTGACCTTCCTTTGCTGATGAGGCGCCGCTGAAAAGGAGAAGAAACACTTGCAAACACCAAGAATAATTGGAAGATGAAATGTAACAAGTATGAATCTAGGAAAACTGGAATTTGTCTAAAATGAAATAGAACTTCTAAGGATGGATTTGCTAGGTATTAGTGAGCTGAAATTAACTGATACTGGCCTTATTGAATCAGAAAATCATATAGTTTACAATGCTGGAAATGAGAGATTCAAGAGGCATAGTGTCTCATTCATCATCAAAAAGGATATTTTAAGATCTATCTTGAAGTGCAATGCTGTCTGTGATAGGGTAATATTTATCTGCAGGCAAGTAAATCCAATAAATACTATTATTCAAATGTATGCAGCGATCACAAAAACTAATGATAAAGACATTGAAGAATTTTATCAACATCATTCTGAAATGGAACTAAGATGCATTCATAATTATTGGTGATTGGAATGTAAAAGTTGGAAACAAAGAAAAAGAAATAATTGGAAAATATGAGTTTTGTGAAAAAATGAAACTAAAGATCAGGTGATAGAGTCTTATATGACCAATGGCTTCTTAATAGCATATACTTTTTTCAACAACACAAATGGTGACTCTACACATGGACTTCTCTAGATGGAACACACAGAAATCTAGTTGACTGTATCTGTGGGAAAAGACTATAGAGAACCTCAATATCAGCAGCTAACATGAGGCCAGGGACTGATTATTGGAAAAGACCATCAATTGCTCATATTTAAGTTCAGGTTGAAGTTGAAGAAAATTGAGTCCATGACACCCCAAATAGGATCTTGAGTTCACTCCACCTGAACTTTTAGCACATCTCAATTATAGGTTTGGCATTGAGCAATAATGACAGAAGACCTGATGAGCTGTGGGAAGACATCGAGAACATCATTCATGAAGAAAGCAAAGGTCATTAAAAAGGTAGGAAAGAGGGTGTCAGAAGAGGGTGTCTATGTGGGTGTCAGAAGAGACTCTGAGACTTGTTCTTAATCACAGTGTAGCTAAGGCACATGGAAGAAATATTAAAACCAAAGGGCCCAACAGAAAATTTGAAAGGCAGCTTGAGAAGACAAAGTAAAATATTATAATGCAATGTGAAAAGACCTGGGGTTATAAAATCTAAAGGAATAATGCACTCAGGATATCAAACTGAAAGAACTAAAGAAAAAAATTAAAGCCTCAAGTTGCAATATTGAAGAATTCTTTGGAAAAAATATTGTCTTAAACAGGAGGCATCAAAAGAAAGAATATACAGAGTCCCTGTACCAAAAAGAACTAGTCATCATCAACTGCTTCAGGAGGCAACATACGAGCAAGAACCAGCAGTACTGAAGGAAGAAGTCCAAGTTGCACTGAAGGTATTAGCCCCAAAGAAGGATCCAGGAGATGATGGAATATCAGTTGAAATGCTTAAACAAGCTTATGCAGTATTGGAAGCATTCATTGGTCTATGGAAGACAGCTACCTGGACAACTGAATGGAAGAGAGCCACATTTGTATCCACTCCAAAACAAGGTGACCAAGCAGAATACTCAAATTATAGATAATATCATTAATATCACATGAAGTAAAATGTTGCTGAAGATGATCCAACAATTCAGAAGAGGATATTGATCAAGGGATATCTTTGCTTATGTCAGTTGTGTCTTGTCTAAAAGCAGAGAATATCAGAAAAAAGATTACTTGTGTTTCATTGAGTGTATCACAAAAAAACTATGGAGAGCCTTGGGAACAATGGGCATTCCAGAACACGTCTTATGTTTATGCAGAACTTGTACATGGATCCAGAGGCAGTTGTGCAAATAGAATAAGGGCATGCTGTGTGGTTTAAATCAGGAAAGGTGGACATCAGGGTTGCATCCTATCACCATATGTCCATATGTATTCGATCTGTCTACTGAGCAAATCATAAGAGACGCTGGATTACATGAGAAAACGTGCAGCGTCAGGCTTGGAGGGAGGCTTACTAACAACCTGAGATGTGCAGATGACACAACCTTGTTTGCTGAAAGTGAGGAGGATCTGTGGCACTTGCTGACGAATATGCAATTTTCTTTCTGAATTACAACTCAATACAAAGAACAGCAAAATCCTCACAACCGCACCAGTAGGTAACGTCATGATAAATGGAGAAAATAGTGAAGTTGCCAAGAATTTTGTCTTGCTTAGGTCCACAATCAAGCTCACGGAAGCAGCAGTCAGGGGGTCAAAGGACGCATTGCACTGGGTAAATCCGCTGCAGAAGGCTTCTTTAGGGTATTGGAAAGGATGTCATTTTGAGGACTAAGGTGTGGCTGACTCAAGCCATGGTATTTTGAATTGCCTTGTGCATGTGAAATTGGACCCTGAAGATGGAAGACCAAAGAAGAATTGATACATGTTAATTGTGATGCCAAAGAAGAATACTGGAAGCACCATGGGCTGCTGAAAGGGAAAGCAAATCTGTCTCGGAAGAAATGGGATCAGAGTGCTACTTAGAGGTAAGGGTGACCGTCTGACATACCTTGGACCGGTGGTCAGGAGAAGGAGCGTGCCAGAGGGGACAGAGTGGCAGCAGTAATGGGCCGAACACAGCAGCCATTGTGAGAATGGCGCAGAGGGTCGCAGTATGTCAGAACTGACTTGATGTCACCTAACAACAACAACGTATCTGTACAACTGCATATTTTTAACAAATTAGTTAACATATCAATCATGTACCATACAATCTAATGGTTTAATATATTTTCCAAAGATTGTTCAATTATCACCACAATCAGTTTTAGAACATTTTCATCATTCTTGTGTCCCTTGTTGTTAGCTCGGTGTTACCACCCTGTTTCCTCTGCTATAACCCTAAAGAACTATAAATGTATTTACTGTCTCTATCGATTTACCTATCTTATATTTCATATAGAGAAAATCATACATAAGAAATTGATAATGACAACAAAGTGCAACACAGAAAAACCTCAATTCAAGAGAAAGCAGAAGTTAATAGAAACTAGAACCTATTAAAATAGTCTAAGGGAAAACAAATGATAATATATTCAAATTTAACTTAACTAGTACTGAAGTAGTCTACTCTCCAATGCACTCTGAGCAGAAGAGTATTTATATAGCTGGTCAATTTTCCAAGGGAATTCTATGGAGGTCTAATTCTGTGTAGGCTCTGAAAATACCTTTTAATCTTTAATTTTTATCCACCATCTTGCACAAACCACGTGCTCAGATGTTAAGCTCTAGTACAATCTTCTCTTCTGAGCTTGAATTTTATTATTTACAATCCTTGGATTACATGGGCTGGTGTGTGCCTTCACTGTGAACAGAGCATCTCCTCGTTTAAATGGCTGCTTGTTTTATGACAAGCCTTTAAGATCCAAGACTCTTTTCTTTCTGATAGCTGGGCACCATCTGATTTCTTCATTACCATTTGCTATGGCACCACTGTCTTCAGTGTGCTCTTCATGAGGCAAGTATTGAGAAAGGGCCACATCATCAAAACTATTTGTCCTTTGATTAGTGCTTATGATTGTGAGTTCAAAATCCATTTGTGTATCTAATGTTTACATTTCTAACCCTAGTTCCCACTCTAGAGGCAAAATCATCACCATCTGTGAAATAATTTAAGTAACCTGCATGAGACATTGGGTAATTCTCATAATAGCATAATTTATCTAGGCAATGGCACAAACTTTAAAGCACTTTAAAGGAAAAATATACATATGTGGGAATGCTTTTTACACTTAAATACATGGGATGTTCACTTGTACAGGATATAAACTTCAGTAATTTAAAGCTGCTTAAGAAAAAAATGAGGGCTAGACACAGGGCAACAATTTCAGCCACATTGATTCACAAATGGAAAATCACGTCTGCAGGACTAACACATGTCACAGAAGACAAGGTGGGGTGAAATTGGCCAGTACATGGCAGTCTTCAGTTGCCAATTAATGGGAAACCTCAAAAGCCAGAGATTTGAGCCAACGTCCACGAGCATCCAAATGTCCTACTTCAGGCTGCAGGGTTCTGCTGCTTCTCACACTGGGGTGTTTCAGCTTTAACTCCAATGGAGTGTTTACGTTCCTTTCTTTGCAAGAGTTATGTTTAAGGTAAAGTCCTGTCCCATAGTGGGGTTTTCAAATCACATAATTCTGATGTGGATTATGAAAAGTGCTGTCCACCTTGAAAGACAAAATCTAAAATCCAGGTGGTCTGTACCATTCAGCCAGGGTCACTGAGTGCTAAAATAAACTTGGTCAAAAAAATGCATGATTAGCAATATTATACTGGGTGGGTTCTTGAATTGAGAGTCTATGTACGTAATGGTAAGCCATACAGTGAAGTTTCTTTCGACAATTAAAAGAAATTAAACATTGACATAAAATAGAGTATGGATGATTTTTCAAAGCATTATCCTAATGGAAAGAAAGCAATCCCAAAGACTACATATTATCTAATTATGTTTATACAAAATATCCAGAATAGCTGAATCAATAGCAATAAAAATTAATTAGGTTGTGTTTGCAAATGGAAGTGGGAAAAGTAGGGGACATTGAGAGTAACTGCTAATTGGTGTGGGCTACTTTTTAGGGAGTTGAGGATGTTCTAAATTTAGATTATGGAGATTGTTGCTCAAAACTGTCAATATACTAAAAACCATGGAAATACATACTTTTAGACTAGTATTCAAATTATGTCTCAATAAAGTTGCTAAAATTATCATGATATGTTGGTGCTTTGTAGTCCATGTGTCAGGTGACGTTCTCTAGAGAAGCAAACTAGAGATGTTTCTGCATGTGTATGTAGGCATAACTTTACATCAGGCACATGGTTCACTTAGCCGCAGAAATGGGTAAGCCCAAGTTAGTTTCAAGTCAGATGTTAAGTTGGAGGCTTCTCCTAACTCACATAGCTTCAACAGCTGATAAACCAAGCATCAGCAGGAGCACCACAGGCTGCAGATTCAGACAGATTCAAGGTCAGCAGGTCAGGTTTGTGACTGGCAAAAGTGAATAAATCCAAGGCTGGCACAAGCCAGAAGGCAGGCTGCTGGTGGCTCCAGGATCCAAACGCAGGACAAAGCAACACACTTTGCTGCATGGCCACATGGATACTAGGTCTTCAGAATGCAAACATCATGCTGTTTCCGTTATACTGTGGTGCTCTTTAAATTCATCCTGCAGCTATTAAATTCCAACAAGCTTCTTATACTTAATCTAATTTGTGCACATGAATGAGCACCACAATTTTTGCAAAATCTAAAAAGAATTGCTTGGCATTATACACAGGCCACAGGATAAAACGGAATTTGGCTAAATTTTCTGTGAGTCAAGTGAAAGAATTGCCTATTAGTTGACTAACGTTATTAATTCAACCATGATATATCCCATATTACAAGGATCAACTATCTGGAACTGAGGAAAAAATGCCTTTCGCTAACAAAACTCTTTAGTAATTCCTGGCTTCCCACCACTGACCTTTTGTTGGGGAGCACAGCACTGTTGTCACTGTATAGTCAGAGCTCCTTATGCATCTCCATATGCTACAGCGCCCAGACGATAGCACACGGCGGACTGAAGAGCGAAGAAAAAGAGTTACAGCCTAAGTTCCTGGTGCAGACATATAACCAGACATGTAATTTTAGCTAAGTTCAATTTTTTATACATCTCACTCCCAGCCTTTGTCTGTCAGTTTGTGTCTTATAACATGACTTGCATGTTACTATGATCCTGGATGCCAGGCCACTGATATTTCACCTGCCAGCAAATGCCCATAGTGGACAGGTTGCAGTGGAGCTTCCACACTAAGCAAAACTGGGAAGAAGCTTCACTTCTGAAAACTAGCCCAGTGAAAACCTTCTGAATCACAGTCTGACATAGCTTACACTGTGCTGAAAGAAGAGTCCTTTTGGTTGGAAGGCACTCCAAATAGGAAAGAAGAACTGCCTCTTCAAAGTAGAGTCAACAACAAAAACATAGATGCCGTCAAGCTTTCAGGACCTACATTAGCTGATGAGAAGAAAAATTTGCAAACTTTCATTACTGATTAGAGTGTGGAAGGGACAAACTATGAATCTAGAAAAATCGGAAATAGTAAAAAATGAAAGATACACTTGGATGCACAGTAGGTCAGGTGATTGTCTGATTCAAATTGTCATATGCCAGTCCCTTTTAGCTGACTACTATGCAAACATGACGAATTGAAGAGGGATGGCAACCATGCACTGTCAGAAAGAACATTTCAGAATTTATCCTGAAGTACAATGCTGTCAGTGTTAGGATAATATTCCTTCATCTACAAGAAAGATGAGTTATTATGACAGTTATAAAAATTATAAACCAACTACTAAGGCCAAAGATGAAGAAATTTAAAATGTTTAACAATTTGCACAATTTAAAATTGGGCAAATATGCAATGGCGATGCATTGATCTTTACTGGTGATTAGAATGCAAAATCTGGAAACACAGAATGATTAGAAGTAGGAAAATATTAATTTCATGGTAGAACTGATGCAAAAAATCATATAATAGACTTTTACAAAATCAATAATTTATTCATTGGAAAATGACCTTTTTAATAACACTGACAACTACACAAAGGGCCCTCGTTGCATGAAACGCACAGGAATCAAACTGACTTCCTCTGAGGAAAGAGACAATGGAAAAATCAATGCCATCAGGCAGATAGGACCACCCACTTTCCTATGGAAATTTGAGTCAAAGCTGAAGAAAATTAAAACAAGTCATGAGAGCCAAAGTACAACTTTGAGTAGCTCCCGCCTGAAATGAGAGACTATCTCAAGCATAGATTTGATACTAATTGAACACTAGTGAAAAAAGCAATAAGAATTTTCAGATGGCATCAAGGACATTGCACACGAGGAAATTAAAAATTTCATTAAAAAGAAAGGGCTAAAATGAATGTCAGAAGAACTCTTAAACATAGAAGAGCTAAAGCAAATGTAAGAAATGATGAAGCAAAAGAGCTGATACCAGCTGATACCAAAAGAGCTAAACAGAAGATTTCAAATGGTGGCTGATAAGGAAAAGTATTATAAAATGAACAAAGACTTAGTGTTGGAAAGCTAGATGAGAAGAACACACCACACTTGACATATCTGAAAAGAATTGAAGAAGAAAAAAATTCAAGCCTTCAGTTGCAATTAAAAAAATCATTTTATTAGGGACTCATATAACTCTTATCACAATCCATACATCCATCCATTGTGTCAAGCACATTTGTCCATTTTTTGCCATCATCATTCTCAAAGCATTTGCTTTCTACTTGAGCCCTTAATATCAGCTCGTCATTTTCTCCCCTCCTTCCCTACTCCCCCCTCCCTCATGAACACTTGATAATTTATAAATTACTATTATTTTGTCATATCTTACACTGTCCGATGTCCCCCTTCACCCACTTTTCTGTTGTCCGTCCTTCAGGGAGGAGGTTATATGTAGATCCTTGTAATCAGCTCCTCCATTCTACCCAACCTTCCCTCCACCCTCCAGGTATCGCCACCCTCACCACTGGTCCAGAAAGGATCATCTGTCCTGGATTCCCTATGTTTCCAGTACCAGTGTACATCCTATGGTCTAGCCAGATTTATACGGTAGAATTGGGATCATGATAATGGGTGGAGGAAGAAATTTAAGAAGTAGAGGAAAGTTGTATGTTTCATCATTGCTACCCTGAAAACTGACTGGCTCATCTTGCAATTTTTAAGGATTCTGTGGACAAAACATTGAGTGATATAGAAAGCATAAAAAGAAGAGAGAAATCCAAAGATGGTACCAAAATGATTTATCATACAGTCAGCCATTTTAGGAGGTAGCATATGATCATGAACTGATGGTATTGAAGGACGAAGCCCAAGCAATGGCGAGCAGCAAGCTTTTCCAGAAATTGACAGAATATCAATTGAGATGTTTTTTGAATGATGCAACACTGCATTATTTGCCAAGACATTTCAATGACAGCAACCTGGCCGAGGAACTGGAAGAGATCCTTAATTGTGTAGTTGAAATTATCAAGCAGTATCATTAATACCACACACAAGTAAAATTTTGCTGAAAATAATTGAAAATGATTGTAGTAAATACAACAAGGAGATACTGCCAGAAATGCTAGGGATATCATTATCATGTCATGATAGAAGAGAATCCCAGAAAGATGCTTACCTGTATTTTAATACCAGTGAAGGCATTTGCAAAGGCATTTGACTGTGGATTTTAACGAATTATGCATAACATTGTGAAAGGTAGGAATTCCAGACACTTAATTGTGCTCATTGTTTGGGCCGGGTCCAGATTAGGCAGCTGCCTCCAGCTCCTCAGGAGGATAGAAATTCAAGGCCCCCATTGCCAGCCTCTCAGGAGGATAAATGACCTATTGAAGTATGCATCTTCTGCCCCAACATTCCAAGGAGCTTGTCTCTCCACCAAGGTTGTGCAGCCCCTGTCCCAACACTCCAGGGAGTAGGTGGGTCGGTAAACAATAAAGGCACTTCCCATGGATCGCATCTTGACTCAAGGGCCTGCAGCTGCAAGGAAAAAAATCTCTCTTCTTTTTGTCAACGTCTACCTCCCTATCTCGAGCCCTGCATGTATATCTCCCACGGCCTCACCGACAAGCTGTGATCTCCCTGAACCAACTCGTTGGGTCTTGGAACCTCCCAGGAGCTCAAGATGCTCCTGTCCCTTTCTCTGCTCTCCCTTCCAGCCCGGCAGCTCTTTCCCTGCCCTAATAAAGCCGCTCTTAACCTCACATTCTTTGTCCCAATCCTATCTCCGTCAGTGTCTCAATGTTGACCTCTCACTCATGTATGCCCTGGACACAGACCAATGGGACAAGATGACACTGTATGGTTGCAATTAAGAGAGGTGTGGGTCAGGGTTGCGTAATTTCACTGTAATTATTCTATCTATAAACTGAGCAAATTATTTCAGAAATTGAGCTATAAGAAGAAGGCCATATCAGGACTGGAAGGAAACTAATTAATAATCTGAAATACGCAGGTGATGCCACATTACATGCTGAAGCAGAAAGGATTTCAAGCACCTTGATGAAGCTCAAAGACTGCAGGCTTCAGTAAGAGATGTACCTCAACATAAAGAAAGCCCATGCTCTCACAACTGGACCAATAAACATCATGATACATGCTAAATGAAGAAACTATTGAAGCTGTGAAGGATTTCATTTTATTGGGAACCAGTCAAGAACGCAAACAACATATTGCATTGAGTTAATCAATTGCAAAAGGCCTTTGAAAGCGATAAGGAGCCAAGATGCCTTTTTGAGGATTAAGGGCCACCTGACTCGACCCAGGGTACTGTCAATTGCATAAAATACTCATGAATGTGGAACCACGAGTGAGGGAAATAAGGAACTCTGGTGTTGGCAATGAATATTGCATACCAAAATAAGGACTACCCCTGTCCTGAAAGAAGCGCAGAGTATGCTCGGCAGGAGCATTCTGGTTGCACTTTCAGCGAGAATTCTTCCCAGGTCCTATGAGTATGACAGTAGGAGGGACCACTTCCTTGATGCCATGCTAAGTAGAAGGTCACTGAATAAAGGGAGACCTTCAACAAGATAGACGGGCACAGTGGCTGCCCCAATTGACTCAAAGCTAGCGATGATGGTGGAGATGGCACAGGCCTGGCGATGACATTCTTCTTTTGTACCCGAGGTCACAGTGATTCAAAACAATAAGAATACAACATTTCACTCCTTGCCACAAATATCTAAACAAAGCGGTGATGATTTTACTGTCGTTCGGGGGAAGTGAGAGCAGGCGAGGGGTCCGTACAGGAAATGAGCTGGCTACGATTTCCCGAGAGGACACGCAGCATGTTTGGCTGCAGTTTCTTTACAAAGTACTGCTTTCAGTGGGGACACAGCACTGCCTAGAATGTAAAATAAAACCATCAGTTCTCTGTGACCCTATTCCAGGATAATTTGACTAGAAATTAATAGCTGCCAACTGGAGAGAGTTTGCTGGCACTAAGGTAAAATGATGTGTGATTCTTCCTTCAGGTTACTCATATTGCAAACAGCAGTTACACCCGAAGATTAAGGTACCGACTGGAGTGGGGGAAAGCATTTTAATTTACACAATTATTGCCTTTTCTGAGGTCATGAATTTGGTTTTCTAGATATTTAAAAGTGCTTCCTTACTCAATTTCTAAATAGCAAGTAAAGCTAATGATATGGTTTCCATGACTTTCTAATAAAGAATTCAGTGTTTTACATTTAATGGGGTTTTTACACATTTGAAAATTATTCTATGAGGACCATTGAAAACAATAAAGACAAACAAGCAGAAGACCCAAGGACACATGCTCATCTTATGTTGAATGCACTGGTAGAATCTGTTAGGAAAACAATCAGACTGTTATTGAAAGACATATTTCACATCTATTTTCTCCCCTCAGACACTTTTTTTCTGCATGCTCATCCTGTTTAAGAACAAAACCTTTTTTAATTCTACATGTACGTTCTACTGTGCGACTGACAGCACCAATTGTTCTAAATCTCTGAACGCGTTGAAGGAACCATGAAAAAGTTGTATCTTTTCGCTGCTTCACTTCGCCCAAGCTGTTGTTTATCGAGTGCCTTCCTGCGCTTGATTCCTGAGTGTGACCTCACTTCTCTTTGCTTCTCCAGCTGTCGATTAGATAGCTACTTGTTTTGTATGTGCAGAATGAGGCTCCGGGAGGACAGAAACTGCCAAAGGACACTCAACTGTTCCGGACTCCTCAAGCCGCACAATCTCATGTCTCATTTATAAAATGTGGCTATCAAAATGTATTTCTATGAATTATTTAGAGGATTAAGTCAGCCCATACAATGTATCAAAGAGCAAGGATGTTGCTTTGCGAACTAAGGTGCACCTGACTCACGCTGGGATTTGTTCAGTCCCCTCGTACGCCTGGGAAAGTGGGACCATGAGGAACCAGGGCTGGCGCAGGGCTGACAGCTTTGAATTGTGGTGTTTTCGAAGAATGTTTAACAGACTATGGAATTCCAGAACAAACAAAAACTTCCCTTATATTCTTCAGACATGTCCTCAGGAGGGACCCACCCCTGGAAAAGGGCACCCTGCTCATTGAAGAAGAGCATCAGAAGAAACAGGAAGGGCCTCTGGAAGACGGCTGTAAAAGTGGACTCAAACGCAGCAGCAGCTGTGAAGATGTCACAGGACTTTACCCACGGAGCTGCGGTGAGCCAGAACTTCTCCATGGCGCACACCCACAACATATAAAGGCCTAGGTAGGAGGAACTCAGAAATGTTAGTCGGTTCCATGCTTCTGAGAAATCCACTGACTAGGAGCAGTCACAGCAGCCCGGCTTGAGTAGCCTTTGCATTTGAATCGATATGAATTCTCCGTAGGCGATCTTGAATTCATGTTTATAGGAAAGCAAGGCCACCCTGTAATACTTTTAATGTACCAAGAATTCTCAATACACTCTTTCACCTGATACTTTTAAAAGGCTTACGATAGTCTCAGGCCTTATACTTAATATGTGGTCTATGTAAACTCTGACTAATTAAAGATGCAGGGTCTCAATGAGTCACAGTCACCTTGATGGCTGTGAATTTGAAATTTTTGTTTTAGTAAAGATGAGGGGGATGATATTCAGAGTGTTAACATAACAGCCAAAGTCACAAGATTGCCAGTTAGGGAAGCTAAATAACGTGTCTTCCGTGTTCAGTATGTCATTAAAGATCTCTCCTGAGGGGTGGGGACGTAGTAAAGTTGTAATGTCCACATTATTCAGATTAGCTTGAGCCCATGGTTCTTGCTGATCTTAATTTCCTTTAGAGTATGTGTCTTAAATAGAAAAATATGACTCTTATGGACAATACAGAATCAATATTAGTGATCATTTTGGAAGCGAGACAATTTATGCTGATTGGTTTGTTGCATCACCCAAACATCATTCCTATATTTTCCAATTACATTTTACATTTCCTTGAAGACTTTTTACCACTCTAGCCATATACCAACATAAATTTGCATTTATTTCACTTCAGAAAGGTGAATTTCCTATTATAAATAATTTAACTGAAAAAAATTTACATGAATTGAATTCTCGGCATTTCATTTTAATGATATTGGTCGTGGAAAGTAAACAGCAACGAGCTTGATGAGATTTTTGCATCTTGTCATTGAAAGAATTTTAAGGTAAGGTCAGTTTTTTTTTTTTTTAAAGAAGTAAGATGGTTGCAGTTCAGTGAATTACTTAACACGGCCCTTCCAGCTATATTCTTTATTAATCGTACTAAATGACTGAGCATGGTTATGCAATTATGAGGTGTCTGTGGTACACCAAAAGGGTTGGATAGCTTGTTGATAAGATGACTTCTAGGGGTCGGACCATGCAAATAGGCGCATGATATGGTAATATGGGGGTTGGTAACTTATGCCAGCCTGCAGGGCCTACAGTGCAGGATAAAAATGAGCCACCCCAGAGTTAGAAAGAAGGATCGTACTATAATCAAGAAGGAAGAGTTAGTGCATCCTTTGGAGCTGACCTTTCTATGCTGAACTTCCTGGAGCCAGGAGATAGACACCTATGACACGGGAGACAAGGAGCAGCAGTGAGGACCAGTGACAGAAATAGCAGCAGCAGACGCAGAGCCAAGTGACTGCAAGGAAATGGTGCGGTGGACTTCCCAGCCCACAGAGTGAGATATCGGAATGCCTTTGGCAAGAGGCGGGTTGGAGAAGTGGGGTACCTCTGAGCTGTTGTTGACACAGTTCAAGAGTTGGTACCACTTGCCAGAGCAGGTTAGGGGCCAGGCTGAGGGCGCAGGAGCAGAGAGTGGTGTCTCTGGAGCCGTGGCTGAGAAAAGGCTGTCCTGATTGAAGAATTGTATCGGGAGCTTTCCTGATCAGGAATTGTAACTTGTTACCTCCCTAATAAACCAAAATGCTGTCTGGGAGTGCTCAGTGGCCACTTTCACGAATGCTGGAATACAGCAGAGAAGCAGAGCGCCGTGAGAGACAGAGGTCATGTCAGAATTGGCAATCGGGTCGGAGGATAGAGGCTTATCTGAGATCTACATCATAGTCATATTCTTTGGCTGATGTTAATGGTGATTTTCTACTTTCCCCAACCCTTTTCACACCATTTTCACAATTGTATTACAGGAATTATTAAAATAAATAATTATAGTTTTCTGTTTCATTGTGTAGCTCATAAATGATTTCTTTTCAAATATCTGTATACTGCCTTAAGAAAAGCATTTAGGAAGAGGATAACGTTTACTGATAAGAAATCTTAAGGAAATAAATACAAGTGACGCTGTGAGGGAGGTATTTTTGTACACAACATCTTCACTGTTTCTCACTCTGGAAATCAGATCTAGTAATGAACTTTGTTCCATTCAATTTCAGCTACTTGCCATAATGAATCAAGTTACTCTATAACCTCATTAATACTAAATAGCTCTCTTTCTAGCCCTTAGTTTCCTAAATAGCTATCCATCCACATCATGGTTAAGGACCTTCCTTTGTGCCTTTAGTAATTAATGGATTGGTAGCATTACTGCACTGCATCTTAAAACGCCAAAGATCGTTTACTATATTTGGAAAAATCCAATGGATGTCTGACAGGACATGAGCGTTCTTTGCATCTGTCAATCTCTTATTTGGTTGTCAACGTGCAGCATGTCAGCTAGGTAGTCTCTGCGGGAGGAAGTAAGCCTGGTTAATCTCTTTCACACCCAGAAATAACTACTCCATCATTCCAATTTAATGGCTGATTTTTATGCTGGTAGAACGGTGCATATACATTTAAAGTAGCAAGATCTCTGCAGATTCAACAGAATACTAAGTGAAATAGAGATGCTTTCGTTGCACAATATCATGAATCAGAAACATGAGAAACATGAAAAATTTAAAAACATAAGCTTAAATGTCAGATTGCAGAACACATCAACCCAACTTTTTTTACTATGTTTGATGGGAAAATGTTAGAACAAAATATTGGACTTTCTCACAGAAACCCAGAGTCAGATATAATCATTTACTTCTGCATAGTATTAAAATAAACTTTAAAATTGTCTTTAAATGTTCATTTCCTTTGTCTCCAACAGGGAATGTGCAGATGATTCTCAGCCAGGGGAGCTCATTTTGCAGTGGCAGAATTGTAGCCTCCATCAGTAGCCATGTATTTTACTTTCATTCATACATCAGTAATAAAATGATATTACCTATCTGCTCAAATAAAGACACCCACCAATGTTGGGTTATAAAGTCCAGGGGGGGAAATGTGATTACCTTCACAATCATCATGATTTCATTTCCATGAGATTTTGAAAGCAATTGATGGAAAGCGTTATTGTTGTGGTTTCTGAGACTGGTGCTAATTTGGCCAGACAAGCATCTGACTACATATGATTACCAGCGCTCAGCTAATACTATCACTCTGATGCTTGTACCATGAGCTGTCAAACATTTCTTAAACCACAGGCTCCTCCAGTTTCTTTAATTTCATGATGTTTTTGTAAATCTTACCCTGAAACAATTCCTCCTTAGTTCTCTAGACCTGCACTAACAAATTTAGCACACATTGAGTGGCTTCAAACGCCAGAAATTTGTCTCCCACAGTCCTAGAGGCTAGAAGTCAAAAACCCGGGTGTTGAAGGGACTGGCTCCTTCTGGCGGCTCTGAGGAAGAATCCTTTCCATTCATCTCTCCAGGCTTCATGTGCCTGCTGGCAATCTTTCTTCCTTGGCCCATAGCTGCATCACATCAGTATCTAAAACCATCACCCCATGACTTTCCTCTCTGCCTCTTTGTGGCATAACGTCCCCTCTGTGTTGAGATCCATCATTGTAGCTAGACCCAGTGTTAGACTGGGTTGGCTAGTGCAACAATTCCAGAGACTTTCATATATATATGTGAAAGAGCTTTTTTATCATTTTATCTCTTCCAGTTCTTATTTTATCTTATTTTTTATCACATCTCTTCCAGCTCTTATCACAATCCATCCATCCATTGTGTCAAGCACTTTTCTACATTTGTTGCCATTATCATTTCCAAAATATTTTCTTTCTACTTGAGCCCTTGGTATCAGTGCCTCATATATTCCTCTCCCTACATCACAAACCCTTGATAAACTAAAAATTATTATTATTTTCTTATATCTTACATCATCCACTGTCTCCCTTCACCCACTTTTCTGTTGTCCATCCCCCTGGGAGGGGGTAATATGTAGATCATTGTGATCGGTCCCCCCTTTCTGACCTCACCTTTCCCTACCCTCCTGGTATTGCTACTCTCATTATTGGTCCTGAGGGGTTTATCTGTCTTGGATTCCCGGTGTTTCCAGTTCTTATCTGTACCAGTGTACATGCTCTGATCTAGCTGGATTTCTTAGGTAGAATTGAGACCATGATAGTGGGAGAGGAGAGAGAAAACATTAAAGAGCTAGAGGAAAGTTGTATCTTTCATCGTTGCTGTACTGCACCCTGACGGGCTCGTCTCTTCCTTGTGACCTTTCTTTAACTCTGTAATGCCAAGCGTGACGTTTTCATAACATTTAATTAAATGTATATATTAAGATATAGTGATAACTTTGAAATGTTATCAGCAATGTATGTATATAGTAGCTTTCCCCCTATGCCCCTTTTGCATTTTTAAGTTTACCCCAGCGGACTCATGTTGCACTTGTTCTTTTGTGCTTGGTTTGCTTTGCTTAGCATAATTTCCTGCAATTCTCCCCATGTGGCGATGTGCTTCATGCGTTCATCACTGTTTTTTAGCGATACCTAGTACTCCATTTTATGTGTGTACCACAGGTTTTTATTCCATTCATCTGTTGATGGACATTTGGGTTGTTTCCAACTCCTTGATTGTGAACTGTGCCGTGATGAACATTGGAGCACAGATGTCTGGCCGTGGTTTGTTTCTTGCCTCTTCTGGGTATATGCCCAGTAGGGGGATTGCTGGGTCATAAGGTAGTTCAATTGCCATCTGTTTTAGATATCACCAAATCAATTTCCCTAATGGCTGTACATACCTACAGGTTCACCAGCAGTGGGTGAGTGTTCCTATCTCACTGAAGCCCCTCCAACACTTGTTACTTTCTGATTTTTTTTATTTGAGTTATCTTTGAGGGTGTTAGGTGGTATCTCATAGTTGTTATAATTTGCATTTCTCTTATGATTAATGAATTGGGAACATTTTCTCAAATGTTTATTGGCCATTCGGATTTCTACCATTGTGAAAATTCTGTTCAGGTCCTTTGTCCACATCCTCAATGGGCAATTAGTTTTTTTTTTTCTTTTTGGAAGGTAGCAGAGCACTCTAGATTTTAGTAATAAAATCTTTTTCTGATGTGTCATTGCTAAAGATGTTTTCCCTGTCTATGAGCTCTCTTATTTCTCTCTTCGCAAAATCTCTCAATGTACACAGGTATTTTATCTTCAGCGTATTGCACTTGTAATTTGTGCATCTTCTGTGTTTGAGTCCGTCTCTATTTCCGATAGCCTATGTATTCCCTGTGCCCAAGTTCTCAAGTTTGTACCAATTCCCTCACTGATGACTCCAATAGTTTAGGGTTATACCTAGAGGTCTGTGATCAACCTTGAGTTTATTCTTGTGAATGGAATGAGGTAAGGGTCTTGCTTCATTTTCCTGCAGGTAGACATCAATTTTTTTCCAGTACCACTTGTTGAAGAGCGCATCTGCTTCCTATTTTTGTTTTGGGGGCCCTTATCAAAGATCACATGTCCGTATGCTGATAATTTTATTTCTGGGTTTTCAGTTCTTTATCATTGGTCTGTGTATCTGTCATTGTACCAATACCATGCAGATTCGATCATTGTGGCTGTATAATATGTGCTAAAGTCAGGTAAGGCAAGCCCTTCCACTGTGTCCTTCTTCTTGAGGAGTTCTCTGCTAATTCTGGGCTTCTTCCCTCTCCATATGAAATTGGTGGTCAGTTTTTCCAATTCTTTGAAGAAAGATGATGGTATGTGTATACAGATAGCATTGAACTTATATAGTGCCTTGGGAAGAATTGACATCTTTACTATATTGAGTTTTCTAATCCATGAGCATGGGATATTATTTTATTTGTTGAGGTCACTCTTGGTTTCTTGTAATAGCATTCTGTAGTTTTCCTTATACAAATCTTTTGGGTTTTTTATTTTTAGTCAGCTATATCCCTAGATATTTCAATTTGTGCTTAGCTATTGTGAAGGGTACTACTTTTCTGATCGCCTCTTCTATGATCTTCTCAGATTTGTATAGCAGTCTGATAGACTTTTGGTTGTTGATCTTGTATCCTGCCACTCTGCCATATTCCTCTATCATTTCCAGCACTCTCTTTGTGGAGCTTTGGGATTTTCCATATATAAAATCATATCATCTGCGAATAACAATAGTTTCACCTCTTCCTTTTGGAGATGAATACCTTTTATGTTTTTTTCTTTGCCTTATTTTAGCTAGGACTTTTAGTACAATGTCAAATAAAAGTGGGTACAAGGGGCATCCTTGTCTGGTCCCCTTTTTCAGTGGGATTGTTTTCATGTTTTCTCCATTGACCACCACAATGGCTGTTGGTTTTTTATATATTATCTTGTACTATATTGAGGAATTTTCCTTTCCTTCCTATATTCTTGAGTTTCTTAAACAGGAATCTGTGTTTGATGTTTTTGAATGCTTTTTTTCCACATCCATTGCTATTATCAGGTGGTGAAAGAACTTTATATCAAGAAGTAATTTATATCAAGACACTTTGTTAGGCAGATAGGCAGGGATGGGATGTCCATTGACGCATGCCCAGGAGAGCCAAGCATAGAACAAAGGCCTAGGTTTTCCCCTTGGTGGGCATGGTGGGCTGGTGGGCGTTAACTTGGATCAGCCCACCTGGGCCAGGTGAATTCAATCCAGCCAGTGAGGTCAATCTGGGGTCGTCCACCATGCCTCGCCCTGGAATCCTTGAAAAGGCAGGAGCCAGGGGGAGAGAGAGAGAGGAACTGGGGAAGGAACTGGGGAAGGAACTTGAGATAGTCCTTTTGGAGGAAAACTTGGGAGAGAGATCTTTGCGTGACCCCGAGCAGTCTCTGCCAGGCTGCATGGTCGAAAGGAATCTTATGGGTGCTGCGTAAAGCCTGAAACTTCTTTTAAATCTCATTAAATTCACTTGGATCACGAGCCAGGCTTCGGCATGAATTCTTTCTCGTGTAGCGCCAAGGACGGAGGTGTAACTCTAGCCCAGAAGGAGAGATCTTACAACTTCAGCCCATTGCAACTCAAGTCCATAAGTCCTACACTAGTCTATAAGTCCCTCGTAAGACTCATGGGGCCACATGCAAGAATGCAGAATGCAGGAAGATCACAGGCTGTGGGGGGCAAGCTCATGTGGATCCAAGGTCAGTGGTAACATGGCAGGGCTTCAGCAGCTCTCAAGTTGGCCAGCAAGCAGGAGAGTGAAAGCAGAGGGAGGGGGTTCCCCAGGGCATGCCTTATGAGAAGGCCACGTTTACAAGGAGGCACCATCAGGCTGAGACTTGATTGAGAATTTGGATATCATCCCTATACTTTTATATATCTGCAATCTGACAAAATGATCTATTACAGGCTCCAATCTAAATACAAGATGGTCTACTTTTAGTATCTTTAATTTAATGACATTTGCAAAGATTCACCATCTCTTTCCCCAAGTATGGTCACATTTATAGGTGCTGATCAAATCTGCGATTCCTTTCTTGGAAACATTTAACAAACTCATCTGTTGGATGGCTGACAGCATCACCCTCATTTTTTTTCTTCACACCTTTTCTATATCATCAAATTGCTGTCCTTCCATGATCCTCTTCATTTTTGTAAACAAAAAGAAGTCTCACAGAGTGAGGTCAGGTGAGTAAGGTGTGCAGGGGCAAGAGGAGCATGCTGTTTTTTGCCAAAAACCTGGCGCACTGAGATGAATGCGTGAACTGGTACATTGTGGTGGCTAAACAAGTCCCCTACCTGCCATAAACCAGGCTTTTTGGTCACACACTGTTACATAATCTTTGAAGAACTTCTAAATAGAAAGCTTGATTAACAGTCTGGCCTGGTGGAACGAACTCCTAGTGCACTACAAGTCAACATTTTCATACATTCAGGAAGTTGATGCATGTCCAGAATGAGGTTAGTCATCAGTTGACATTTCACCTTTTTTGAAATGAGAAAATCACTTTTACACGTGAGATTTAACTATAATGCTGTCCTTGTAAGCTGTGTTTAACATTATAACAGTTTCTGTGGCATTTTTCTTGAGCAGGAAACAAAATTTCACAGCTGCATACTGTTCTCTTCAATCAGACATCACAAAAACATGAGGTTCAAGTAAAACTGATTTTAAGAAATTATTCACTATGACCAGAGAGAACCTTCCCTGCTGATGCCATTGGGTGCACTAACTCAGAGCCAGTTGTTCAATGCTTGCCTAGTGGGAAAAATCTGTACTACAAAAGCTTTGCCCAGCGGAGCTTTCTTCCCACTTTTTTTTAAGGTACACATACACACACACACACAGACAGACACACACACACACAGAGACTGAGACAGAGACAGAGAGTATGAGAGTGTCACGATTCAACCTACTATACTCTCTCAGACCTGAGTTCTGCGAATTGGTTCAACTGGAAAACTTCACACACCAACAGCCTTTTTCTTACCCCTTCAAATTTCTTTTTGTTCCACAAGCTCAAAGAACACTTAAAAGGAACACAATTTGAATCCCTTGAAGATGACAAACTGCCATCTTGACAGGGTATAAATTGAAGTTCAGAGAATAACTCTGTAGAGATTTCGAAGAATGGCATCGCCTTCAGAAGTTTTACCAGTTAGCAGGGAAAAGATACAGCAATTAAAATGAAGTGAATTTTTCATACAACCAAACGGAATCAAATGTAGAAAACAATGTTTATTTCTGTGGTTATGTAGTGGTTACACACTGGGTGGTTGGCTTCACATGCCACATGTCAAAACCACCAGCCACTCTGCAAGAGAAAGATGGGGCTTTCTTCTCCTGTGAAGAGTTTTAGTCTCAGAAGCTCACAGGGGAAGGAAGCTCTGAATCAGCATCGACTAGATGGCAGTGAGGTTCTTTTTTCCCCCTTTCTTCACAACTGCGAACTCACTGCCATCAAGTGGACGCTGACTCAGAGGAACCCTGTAAGAGTGAGTAGAATTGTCCCTGCGGTGTCTGGGCTATCACTCTTTATGGAAGTAGTCCGGCTCGTCTTTGGGCTTGCTGTCAGGGTGGGGGTGGAGGCTGGTGCTTTTGAACACAGACCCTGTGGTTCGCAGCCCAACATGTAATCCACTATGCCACCAGGCCTTCGATGCCCTTCCTAGTTTCTTCTTTTTAAATATAGTGATGATGATAACAATTTGGAAAAGAAGTCATGAAATACAACAAAATATTTGCCATTTAACCACTTTTAAGTATACAATTAAGTGATAGTAATTACATTCACTATGATATGCAACTGTCACCACTGTTCATTTACAAAAGTTGCCTATAATTATTTTCTTAAATATAATTGGGCTAGTTCACATTTGTATTTGTTGTTTTGTGCCTGATTTATTTCACGTAACAGTGTTTTTAGTGTTCATTCATACCTGGAATTGGTTAAGAGCTGCAAAGGAAAGTGTGGAATGGCCTTCCAGCCACAGATAATGGAATATGAAAAGAAGTAGATGTTTGACGGGGTGCAGCACATTGGTAGATCAATCTTCCCAAGACTGTGTGCTGAGTGTGGGAAATGAGGCCTCTAGGGTGTGCCTTGGATTATGACTTTTAAACATTTTTGTATGGATTTTATAGTGGTTTAATCTCGAAATTAGAGTTACACATCTACATTAACCAATCTGATGTGACACTAAAATTGTACATTTATTCTCATACTTATTACACTGCTTAACTCAGACTGAGTTCGTTAGATTCTGGTTGGATTTGAAGTTTTGCAGGAGATGTGAGCCTCGCATTGCCTTTCGGATCATTTAAAGAAGTGGAGGAGCGCAAGAGTGACTGCTCCATGTGCTGCAGAGCTTCTCTGGAAGCTTCAATGAACTCACCTGCTCAGGAAGATTTAGGCATCGTCACTTTTCCCCCATAGTCATTTAAAAAAATCATTTTACTGGGGGCTCTTTCACAATCCACACATCCACACACATCCATTGTGTCAAGTGCATTTATACATTTGTTGCCATCATCATTCTCAAACCATTGCTTTCTACTTGAGCCCTTGGGATCAGCTCCTCATTTTTCCCCTCCCTCCCTATACCACCCTCCCCCACAAACCCTTGATAATTTATAAATTATTATTATTTTGTCATATCTTACACTGTCCAACGTCTCCCTTCACTCACTTCTCCATTGTCCGTCCCCCAGGGAGGAGGTTATATGTAGATCCTTGTAATCTGTTCTCCTTTCTACTCCGCCTTCCCTCCACCCTCCCTGGATTAAGTGTTCAGCAAACATTCTAACTGCTTCTTTGTTTTCCAGGCTCTCTCTTCTCCAATCCTATAAACTGTTAAGGCATTCTTCACAAATTTGGCCTTGGTCATATCATTTCCTGCATAAAAACAAACAAATAAACAACTCATATAGATGTCCATGATGTAAAATATGTAGTCTAGGTCGGTAGTTAATAGATGTATTATGTGTTAAGGGTTAAGACCAGTGACAGACTCAAGATCAGTACTCTTATTGCTTGTGTTGCTAGCCTGGCATTGTTCTACTCTGTACTTGCTCTACTTTCAAAATCATCTGTTATTATTTTTTAAGTATACCTTTATACTTTATAATTAGAAAATACTTGAGAACAAACTTACTAGAGATGCTCAGGACAATGTCAAAACAAATGCAAGAATTAATGAATAACATCAGAAAGTTATTTAGGACATCTGAAAATTATAAAACAAGCTCATATATCAACTGAGACAAATGGAAAATTCCAGTAGGTTTTTGGGTTAGGCTGGGATGACTAGAGAAACAAATTGAGTGACACTCATATATGTGTAAGACTGAGTTTTATATCAAGAACGAATTATACATCGAGAAAACATCCCAGCCCAGTTCAACTAAAGTCTATAAGTCTGATACCAGTCCATAAGGCCCTCTCAGACTCATGCAGTCACACATAATGATGCAGAAGCAGGAAGATCACAGTCTGGTGGGTCACGTTTGCAGGGATCCATGGATCCTGTGGCTCAGCACAGGGATTGAGCAGGTCTCCACGGGGCATCAGCAGGAAGGTGAAGGCAGAGAAATAGGGTAGGGAGGCTCGCAGGTGCCTCCTTTGTAAAAGGCCACTCCCACAAGCAGTCACTATGAGGCTGTCACCTGAAAGACAGGCTAGACTTCACCATACAAGTTGGCACGAAATTATGTAACTACCACATTTCTGTTACTTATTTATCTTTAGATCTTGAAAATTGTTCTAAAAATTATCCAACATAATAGGGACAACTTTTATGAAAAAAAGCATTTTGAAATGGGAATAGTCCTACTTGCAATTAAATTACATTGCGTAGCTGTGTTTAAAACAGGGCAGAGAAGGTGCACGCTGAGAGGCAGATCAATAGTCTACAGGGAAAGCCTGAGAAATGAGGGTACAAAGCCTTTGCTTTTTCCTGCAGCAGGTGATTTAGTATTGCTGACCTTTATGCCCGATGCGTAACCACTAGACCACCAAAAACCAAGTGAAATGCACTGCCATGGAGTCGATTCTGACTCCTAGCTACACTACAGGATAGAGCAGAACTGCCCCTGTGAGTTTCCAAGACTATAAATCTTTACAGGGAAAGAAAGCCCCGTTTTCCACAGAAAGCTTGGTAGTCTCAAACTGTTGACTTTGCAATGAGCAGCCCAAAGCGTATCCATGAGGCCACCAGAGCTCCTCAAAATGGAAAATATTTTTCCAAACTTATTTTTCATCAGAATTAAGTTTTGTTTAATCAAAGCTTAGGAAATAACCCCCCAAAGTATTCATACTTTGCTCTTCTCTCAGGATCTATGCTTTGCTGATGCCACGGATCATCATTTCCAATGCAGACTTGGAGCTGGGTCATAAGAACACATTTCAGTGCTCTCAGGACCGGTCTAGCTCCCTGACTAGACTGATGATCCGCAAAGTGACTTCAAAAAGTTTGTAGAAAAATTTTATCTTTTAATTACATTTCCCATGAACTTTTGAAGCCCCCTTACATGTATGAAGTATATTGTAAGGTTCTTCTATTTGCCCATAATAGCTACTCCCCTTAGAGGATCTCCTCCCAGTCTCTTTATAAGCAGATTATTGATCATTGAAACTAAGTTGGCTGCTTTGCATCTGAACAAATATGATCCCACTACTCCTTATTTCTGTGAGACAGTGGTGGCTCAGTGTAGATTTCTATTCTTTCAAGTGGTAGGTCTGGGCTCAATTCCCAGGAAGGATACTTCATGTCCCTACCTATCTGTTAGGGAAAGGATACTTCATGTCCCTACCTATCTGTTAGGGAAAGGATACTTCATGTCCCTACCTATCTGTTAGGGAAAGGATACTTCATGTCCCTACCTATCTGTTAGGGAAAGGATACTTCATGTCCCTACCTATCTGTTAGGGAAAGGATACTTCACGTCCCTACCTATCTGTTAGGGAAAGGATACTTCACGTCCCTACCTATCTGTTAGGGAAGCTGGGTGCTGTTGTGATGCTGAGCTGTAGATCACACTCATTTGTTCTGTAGTCCGTTAAGGGGATGTGCCTGGATCCACCATGAGTTTGGTGGATTAGAAGACAGTTAACAACAACAAAAAACCCAAAACAAACAACTCCTTGCTTCTTTTGTGTCATTATAATGATAGTGACAGATGAAAACAAACCTAAAAAACAAAAAATCCAAATTCCAAACTTTGTTCAGATTTACAAAGTACATTGAACTACTGACTTTTGATCTTGTTCAAGACAGCCACAAGTTAGATAGAGGAGGTACACAGCCCGTTCCTAGGAGACCAGGAAATAAAAGAACAAAGGTAGAAACCAAAGGTGGAGAACAATCATATAGATTTCTAAGCGGAAATCTTGACAACAGTGAGTCAGTAAATGATCCTTAAGGGTATGTGATTTAAAATGCAAGAATAAAAATATTAACTCACACATTAGAAAAGTTTCTCTTTGATGCATTGTAGCATGGTAGCTAAGGACTCAAACTGTCAAGGCCACCTGTTAGATTCTGACCATCTCAATTATTAGCTATGTGGCTTTCGGCAAGCTATTTAACTTTCCAGTGCCTCAATTTCCTTATCTACCAAATGGGGATGACAATATTAGTTCCTAATTAATGATGTTTCGATGAGAATTAGGTAAGTTAATGCTAGAAAAGGGTATAAAACAATTACTAACATGTGGTATATGCAATGGTATTTGGAGATTATTATTGTCAGGCAGATGAGGATTAATTTGTGCATCATATACGAAGATACAATCAAAATCAAAGAAACTGTTATTAAACAAAAATAACACAATGTGAAGGTTTTGTTTTTCAGTCTATTTCTTGGTCTATGAAGGTATTCCTTCATCTAGGTCTATACATTTCTGAAGGAGGGATTCTATCTCTCTAACCTTTCCCTGAAGAATCTGCTTTCTATAATTAACATGCAGTCAAAACAATAGTTCTGGCATCCTCATGGGACTTAAAGTTGAGTTCCTTATAAATGTTGAGTTTGGGGAACAAATAATTCTACAGTCAAGATCAGGGCCGTCGGGTAGATAGGGTAAATTTTCTGAATGAAATTTTCATAGGATATCTCCTTCTACCCTCACAGGATGAGCAGCTACAGGGTCATGATAGAAACAAACAAAAAAACATCTCGCTGTAATTTTCCTGGTCTTTTTCTCACCAATGCAATTTTCAACTTTCTTAAAATGTCTTCTTCATAAGTCCCATGATCATCCTCTGATTTTAAGAACTTCTATCCAGATGGTGCCTTTGAGGAGCTCCAAAACCAGTTGCTGAACTCATCTCTCTGTTGGATTTAGTTGACATAGCAGGTCTCCTCAGAGAACCACTGTTTAGATTTTTCCTTGTGCTGGACCATATTGGTAACTGGAAGACTCATCCCCACTTATAATTTGTTCCACAGAATCACTTTATAGCTTTTATCTTGCGTAAAAGACTGGTGGAAAGTGAGCTAGTTTACCTTTGCACTGCCGATTACCTTAAAAGATTTCTGAGGACAAGGTGTTTGCTTAAAATTATAAATGTGGAATCATGTGATATCCCAACTCCCTAGCTATCACATTAACACTAACTCGATGGTTTTTTTCCCACTGGTTTCTGAACCTCAGGCAATTTCATCATTTGTGATGTTGATGATCTTTCTTCCCTTGGCTCATCTTTGAGGTCTTCCAACAGCAGTGACAAAAAGAATGTATAACCTACTCCCTTACTTTTGGGAAGTAGACGTAGTTGTCGTTCCTGTGATAGGCACTCATGGACCAGGAGAGGAACAGAAAACAAAAAGCAGAAAACCGAATTAAAATCCAATCTTTTCAGTGGTAAGGAAGCCTTACGGGAACATTGGTTAAGTATTGTACTGATAATCACAAAGTTGGCGGTTCAAGCCCACCAGCTCCTCCCTGGGTTTCAGCTGCTGGGTAAGGAGTGTAGGAATATTAAAAACATTAGTGATCTAAACTGAGTGGTGAGGAAGAGGATAATTTGAGGGGGAAATTCTCATCTCTTTACCCTGATATCCCATATCAGAAATCAATGATTTTCAAACTTCACCACGAATCAGTCAATCACTTGAGGGCTTCTTGAAATACAGATTTCGGAATCTCCAGGGCTTTTGATTAATAATGTATGGAGTGGGGTGATGAGAATTGCATTTCTAATTAACTTTGAGAAGATGTTGAAGCTACATATCTGAAGATTCTACTGTATGAACCTCTCCTCCAGATACTAAGTCATTCTTTGTTTACTATTGTAACCCATTGTTTTACTTAATGTAGCCAGAAAAAATCTCCCTTACAAAATGTAGTAAGCTGAAGTCAGTGGTTCTCAACCTTCCTCAGGCTGCGACCCTTTAATACAGTTCCTCATGTTGTAGTGACCCCAACCATAACATTATTTTTGTTGATACTTCATCACTGTAATCTTGCTAATCTTATGAAGCATAATGTAAATATCTGATATGCAGGATGTGTTTTCATTGTTATAAATTGAACATAATTAAAGCATAGTAATTAATCACAAAAACAATATGTAATTATGTATTATGAAATATTTATTTCTAATTACAAATAAATGAAGTTTCATCTTGAAGCATGGTGTAGCACAGGTAAGTCTTCATGCCAGGTACTCGTATGCGGGAGTATTTGTCGACCTGCCTGGAGATGGATGGATAAAGGAGCGATGTCTCAGTTCTTAAGACCATCAGAAACATGTTCTCTGATGGTCTTAGGTGATCCCTCTGAAAGGGTCATTTGACCCTCAAAGGGGTTGTGACCCACAGGCTGAGAACCACTGGCCTACAGTGTTATTTCTTAATGCAGTATCTGTGGAATTTTATAAGTGGCTACATTGCCGAAAAGCAGACAGGTTAGATGCAGGTATCTCCTAAAAGGGCCAGATAATGCGGAGAGTCTTCTCTTATTTACTGTTGTGGTTAGTTACAAAATCTGTTGTAAATTTGAGAGGATATGAGTGAAGGGTTGGAGTTTAGCCTGTCATTCAGGTAACAGCTTGATGACCTCACTTGGAGGCATTAAGAAGATAAATAGCTCACTGGAGGCAGACTGCAGATAGTCCCTGTGAGACATTCTCCTTGGCAAGCCACATGGAGACGGGCTGATGGCAGCCAGACCCTTGGAGCTGGAGAAGCCACATGGAGACGCCTGACCTTGTTGCTTTGCTTACAACACCACTGGATCCATAAGACCTTCCACCACCTGGCCTGTGATCTTCCTGCATTCTGCATCATTGCATGTGTTTTGTGAGTCTGAAGAGGACTTTATAGATTGTTATCAGATATATGGGCTAATGTCGGAATTATGAACTTGATTTGGACTGGGCTGGGATGTTTCTCAATATTCAACTGTTCTTGCATATAAAGCTCTTTTGTATATGCATGTGAGTTCTATGAATTTGTTTCTCTAGTCTACCCAGACTAACACACCTATTCGTAATTAAAAACCAGGCCCTGCCACCTAGTTGGTCAACAAAGACATCCTGAGACAGGCCTAAGACTTAAAGCATTTTCTCATCTGCTTGTTTGCTCATGGTCAAGAGCTGTTTCCCTTGGTTATCTTGAATCCTGAGTTAATGTAAAGCTGCTATACATGACTCCCCAAAGTGTATATTCCAAAGCCAAAGGCATGTATTTTCCATGTATTCTGATTCCACCCAGCACACCACAAAGACAGTCTGTTCTGAACTGCTGTGGTCTCCTCACTGGTATACCTGCTCAGTAAAAACAAAAATTTCTCTTTCTGCCTCTGATGTGGAGCGGGTGAATTGCCAGGTAAAACACCTGCATGTAAGGTGACACAACTTGCTTCAATTTTCATCAGGTTAATTCCACATTGTAGTGATGCACGGAGTCACTATGATGCAAAATTAACTTGATTCATAGCATTTGGGGGTTGATTTTTTCGGAACTAGATCTCCAGGTTTCTTCTGCATTTGCTTTGTTTAGTAGTTGAGTGCTTAACCATCTGTGCCACCAGGGACTCTGGTTACCTCAGAGTAACCAGTGTGACAAAGTAGACCTACCCCCGGGCTTGTCTAAGCTATACCCTCACAGGAGCAGATTGCCCAATCCCTGTGAACTGAGAAGCTGAACACTTAACTGTTGATCCACGAGGGCGCGTTACTCACGCCTTCCCCTTGTTCATTTGTTCCTTTTGTTCTTTGCACCCGCCCCTGCATGGGCCACGTCGAGACAGACCTCTTTTCCATGTATGTGATCCGTCTCCATACTTTATTTTGGACCTATCTGCCTTCAAGGTTGATGGAGGGAAACGAGTAAACTGAGAAGAATACAAGAAGGCTTCAGGTTTGTGAGTCCTGCTCCCTTAGAGTGGCACCTCTAACTCTGGAGTGGGTACGATGCAAATCTACTCTAGTTTGGACACAATGAAGATAACGTGTTGCTTTCTGACCACTTTTTTTTTAAAGGTCTCAGATGCCTCCCTTGTTCTCTGGCAGACACTGTCGGCACCCTTAAGCATGTTCTGTCCACACAATGCCTTATGAAACGTATGATTCACCCTCTTTGGGCTACTGCTTTGTAAAAAACAAAAATTCACAAAATCAATATAGTGAATGGAAACACAAATTACAATGGCGCAATCTGGGGTCTTAAATATTTAAGTATTCTTATAATTTCCTTTGATAAGTTTAAAGTTGTTGGTGAAATTAATCTATATGAAAGAACACAAATTTGGCTGTTAGATCAGAAACAAAGGCAGACTGTACAATCTGATCTTCGGGGATATGGACGTGGTGATGACGTCATGGAGCCTGAGCATCAGGGGGTGCATTATTCAGGTTCTACAGTGCAAGGTTAACAAAACTGAGTTTTGCAGAAACCACGACACTCTGGCTACTAAGGCTTGTTCACAGTTGATTTAAAAGCTCCAGTCAAAGCAGGCAAAGAAGAGCATCTGTCCCCATTACTGTTCAAGGACAATGCTGAATATTGGACTCAGATCTCTGTCCATTTGTTCATATTATTAATCTAGGATTACAGACATATCTGGTTGGACACAGAATGTTCTTTGTTCAACTTTTTAAAAGAATGAGCTATCTCTAACTTAAAATTATAGACCTCGTAGCTTAATAGAAATTAATTTGTCTACCTGGTATCCATCTGTATTAATCAGCATCTGCAGCAGTATGAACTGTGTAGCATACTGTCTGGATTCAACCCCAAGAGAAGAAGAGACCCTCCGTACACAGGTCCCCAGAGAGCCAAGGACAGATGGAGAACCAAGTGAGAGAAATCATTTGATTTGCATTGGGGTGGGGTGGGGAGGAAGGGTTCCTAAGGAATGGGATAGGGAGTAGCTTTGCTTCTAGTGAGGCTGGATGGGAACGTTTCATCTGAGAGGGATTGCTCTGGGAAATCCTTCTAGAGTTGGAATAGGGGGCGCTACCGAAACTAACCTACCCTGAACCGGAATCCCACTGCGAGGTCCATGCTCTTCTGGTAGGGAGAGGACGAAGAGATCATCCACAGCACCTCTGGCAATGCTGTGGCACCTGGCTATCTTTAGGGGAGCAGTATCAGGACCAAGGACACTTGGGGTGTGCCTACGTAGCTGAAGCATGGGCCATTTTTGGAGCATTAATACTTACCTACAGATATAGACATCAATGATCTAAGTTTTTCTCTGATTGACTTCAAAGACATTCAGTTGAATTGCCTTTTTCATTGCGTCAGTAAGTGATCTTGCAACTCTTTTGTTGTCTTCTAGTCCCATGCAGGTGCTAGTCTAAGAGTTCCTTACAGGATAAAGCACCACCAATTCTCTAAGTCGAGGAATCCTGGGGGTGGTGTTTGGAGAGCAGGGCCAGTAGATGATTTACAAAGTGAGTCAGAGTCAATAGCATATTTACGAAGTCTTGGAAACTTTGCACAGAGTAACTGTGTGTCAGAATTGACTCCATCATGGTGGAGGGTCTTTTTTGGTGTTGTCTTTTAATCCTCTAACTCATCCTCCATCAGGGAGAAATCTCGATTAGGGACAAGGACATCGTCTATCCTTTTACTGTCCTTTGTACCTCCTGTTTTCTGGGTTTATACTTAATTTATAATGGTGAAATCTGGCAGGCGATGTGAAGTGGGAAAGATGAAATGTCTCCCATTTAACCAGCCTGGCTTGGTCATTTATGGCTCTGTATAATTCAAAGACTGGCTTTAATTTAGGGAGCATATGACAGATTTTCTGGGGTCCATTGGATGTACTCCACTGAATCATATGCTGAATATTGGAGCTATGTTCCTGTAAGACATATCCACGTTGGTTTCTCACTGCCAGGACTCTTTGGGCTCCTACCCAGCTATCGTCTGTGGCATCATTGCCATTCAAAATGATGAAGGATCCGGCTAGTCCACTGACTATTTCACTCAGATTTCTTTCCCTCTTCTTACTCAGGCTCAGGATGGAGATTAGGCAATATGCTTCAGAGGTGACTATCCAATTTTCTGTGTAAGTCCCTCTTCCCTAATCCCCCCAAGTCTCTCTCAACTATATCACACTCACGACTCTCTTTGAAAACAAGTATTTGGCAAAGTCTCATATTAAATCCTGAAATGAAATTCATGGGTGGCAAGTATAAAATGTACTCATAATTTTATAGCAGAACAATAAAGCACTGTATAAGATAAAGGAGAGAGAAAAGAAATAGAATTTACAATAAAGGAATAAGTACTTTCGTATGTAAGTGCTCACATAGTGATACTAGAAAACAAATGAAAAATTCAGATGCTGGCAGCTAATTACTTAGATGAATGAATACTTAGAGTTAAGGTTATTTAGAAAGAAGCTATTCTGAATAGGGAGAACATTCAAAGGCTAGAGATGTGGGTGAATCCTAATTAAAATTAGTGGACAGATAAATAATTTTAAAATATTTATTTGTAAATGATAAGATGAAAAAGAGAACAAGGGAACAACAAGTGATCCAAATGGGTGGTGAGGAGGGTGTCAGAGGTTTGGTAGGTTGTGATCAAGGGTAATGTAGCCAAGAGGAATTACTGAAACCCAAATGAAGGCAGAGCATGATAGTGGGACAAGAAGAAAGTCAAAGGAAATAGAGGAAAGAACTAGGAGGCAAAGAGCATTTACAGAGGTCTAAATAAAGGCATGTACATATGTAAATATATTTATATACGAGGATTGAGAAATAGATTCATGTGCATATATTTATAGATTTAGTATTAAGGTAGTAGATATACATTGGGTCTCCACTCAAGTACTCCCTCAATACAAGAATACTTTGTTCTATTAAACTGGCATTCCATGATGCTCACCTTCCTGACACAATTGTGTTAGACAGGGTTCTCTAGAGAGATAAAACCTATTGCTGATAATTATATATATATATACATATATATTTATAAAGAGATATATAGTACAAGAAATGAACAGTTAAGTTATAAACAGATTGATATATAATACAAGAAATGAACAGTTAAATTATAAAGCAGTACAAATGGCTCAGGGCGACTCACTCCCATGAGAGAGTGGTGATACACTGTCAGTCTTTCAAGTCTTGAGGGCCGTCAGGTAGTCCTCTGTAGAGAGAGCGAGCTAGGCTCTCCCAGCACAGTCAGCAAACAGCAAGGCAGGTCACCAACTGTCAGCCAGGTCACCAACTGTCAGTTCTCAGCTCTGGAGATGTAAATTTCATTTGTGTGGTCTTAAAGGGACCACACAACTTACAGAGACACAGTCCACAGGCTAGGCGTCTCACAGGTAGTGTGTCCTTTAAACTGAGGCACAGAACAAGCAAGGCAGCTGCACCCTGGTCCGATGATTAAAGAGTGAGAGATAAGAAAGGCGAGGCTAACCGAGCCACTTATCTCTCCTCCCTTCAATTAATCCCACTTATGTTTATCGGCCAGGTTGGCACAATAAACTATCTCACTCACCTTCCTGACACAATTACTAAAGACAAAGCAGGTGCATAAACCAATGTGGTGAAGAAAGCTGATAGTGCCAGGCTATCAAAAGATATAGCATCTAGGGTCTTAAAGGCTTGAAGGTAAAGAAGTGGCCATCTAGCACAGAAGCAACAAAGCCCACATGGAGGAAGCACACCAGCCTGTGTGATCACAAGGTGTTGAAGGGATCAGGCATCAAAGAACAAGAAATCATATCATTTTGAATGAGGGGGAGTGCTGAATGGACCCAAAGCCCATCTGTAGGCAACTGGACATCCCTTTACAGAAGGGTCACAGGGAAAAGACGAGCCAGTCAGGGTGCAGTATAGCAACGATGAAACACGCAATTTTCTTCTAGTGCCTAAATGCTTTCCCCCAACCCCCGCCCCACTATCATGATCCAAATTCTACCTTACAAATCTGGCTAGAACAGAGGACGTACACAGGTACAAATAGGAACTGGAAACACAGGGAATCCATGATGGATAATCCCTTCATGACCAGTGGTGAAAGTGGCAATATTGGGAGGGTGGAGGGAGGGCGGGGTAGAAAGGGGGAAATGATTACAGGGATCTACATAAAACCTCCTCCCTGGGGAACAGATGTACAGAAAAGTGGGTGAAGGGAGACACTGGACAGTGTAACATACTACAAACTAATAATTTATAAATTATCAAGGGTTCATGAGGGAGATAGGAGTGAGGAGGGGGAAAATGAGGAGCTGATGCCAGGCACTTAGGTGGAGAGCAAATGTTTTGAGAATGATGAAGGTAATAAATGTACAAATATGCTTCATATGATTGATGTATTTTTGGATTGTGATAAGAGTTGTATGAGCCCACGATAAAATGATTTTTAAAAATGCCCTTGGGAGGGACAAATCAAAGCCATAGAGGGATTGAGGAGGGGCTTGTAAAAAGTGTAATAAACACGCAGGATGGAAAAAATAGAGGCGAGAGAGAATATAAAGTGAGGTAGAGAAAACAAAGACACAAATTACAAACTGTCAAAATGGAGGAAACAATAAAAACAAAAAAAAATCCTAACAAATATGTTAGTCTTATTTATAACCACAGTGAGAAAATGGTTTCTATTCTTTGCCCTAAGATAGATTATTGTTAAAATAACAGAAACCACTCTGAAGTCCACAAGTCGAAGTACATATTCAGGATCTTAATGTCTTAAGAGACATACGGATACTATGTGGCACAGAGCTTGGAACACACATCTTCACGGACTGGGTTTCTATCTCCCTTTCTGTTTCCCTCACTCATGCTGTGTGGCATGTACCCACTGCAGGATGGCTAGCAGCATGGGCTCATGCTTGTCAACCGACTGTCTTTGTTGTTGTGTGTGCTGTGGATGGAATGTCCTCTCCTATGGCAGAGTAGAACTGTCCCATGGATTTCTTAGGCTGTGATCTTTACTGGGAAAGACGGGAAGTTCTTTTCCTCTCTGGGGTTACTGGTGGGCAAAAACAACTGACCTTTTCGTTAGTAGGAGAGCATTTAACTACTAAATCAGTTGCCTATCATCCACTGCTATCAAGTGGATTCCAACTCACTCCTACCCCGCCGGATAGAACAGAACGAGTTCTTAGAAATTCAAATACATCTTTATGGAAGCAGACAGCCTAAATGTTTTCCTGAGGAGCTGCTGGCGTGTTTGAACATTAACGTAAGGTTAGCGGACCAAAGATTAACCCCCTATGACACCAGTACGGCAGCCAAATGCCTGTAAGTGCCCCTAAAACTGTAAGAAGAACAACAACGCATTCAACGTTTTCACAGTGCTGCCTAGAGGATAGCTCCTCCCCTAGAGGAAGCAACAGATCTTAAAATGGTTTCTTTGCTGTGTTTTTTTCATTAGACCGTTTTTATGGTTGCTCTCCAGTGAGACCTGCTTTTGTTGAATTCAATACTAGCGTGGTGCTGCTGGTCTGCCCTGACTCTATCTCAACACTGTATTTTCTAAAATTATGGATAATGTCGATGATGCTATTCTCAACATCAGACCTGTGTGCTTATTTCTTTTTCTATGCAGACTAATGGAAGAAATGTATCCCTGACGCCATAATAGGATAGCGAAGCTTCTCTCGACTCTTCTGACGTTGAGACGTATTTATGCTTCTCTGTGTGTGTTGGTCAAATAAGTCACGGGTCAAATTTGTGTTCTGTATCTTGAAGGCAGATTTTTAAAAACATTTTTTCTCCTCTTGTTTCCATTTCCATTCTGCTTTTGTCATTTCATGCAAGCAACTGTTTTTACAACGATTATTTTTTTCCTTGTTGAGTCAAAATAACTCAATAATTCTAGTTTTTAAGATTTCAGACTGAGCAGATATTGTAAGTATAAACTGTAGCTTTAACTATCATCTTCCCCTGTTTACATCAAGCATCCTAGGAAGTACACACACACACACACACACACATATCCCCCATGGGCTATAAAAGGGGGCCATTCAACCATATGGTTGCAAATAAGAAGAATTCCTTTGATGAGGGAATGGAAAGCTAATAAAAATTACTGGACTCTTATATTTCATCAGGTAATGGCTATACAAGAAAAAAACAACTAAGGTCTAGAAACCAAGGGGCAATGCGCACGGTGCAGTTTGGAGGAAAGCAAAGCATATTAATACTTTAATATCATATCGTTTCATACTGAAGATCTCCACTTAACCTGATAGATTTTATTCTTATTGGACTGTATCAATGTTGCTTGGGACTTGGTTATGAGGGCACACCAGGTTACCCAGAGGAAAGCTATAACTTTCTAAGTGTAACAAGGAATTCTGAGTCCTCAGTATGAGTGGGATTCTCACTAGATTTACATCACATACTCAGGTCAAGAAAAAATGAGCAGCTATGGTCCAGTAACAATGACGTTCATTCCTGTTACAAAAATTCATGCATGAGTATTGTGCAGTGCAATGTTTTCCATGTGTTGGCTGTCAGATGCCATAGACCTGTTCTCGCTGGCAATGCGAGGGGAATAGGCTGGAGCTGCTCCATAAGGTTTCCAAGGCTGTGATCTGTGGGAAGCTGATTCCCAGACCTTTCTTCTAAATTGATATCTGGCTGGAATTGTTAACCTTTCCATAATTAGCCAGAGCTTAGCCATATGTCTCATAAACCACCTTAACATTAAAGTAGGTTGGGGAAAATATCAGTGGTTTGAATTTTAATCATAACTCTCCATTAGTACACATATGCAAACATGGCTACATTTTAATCATCTTCCTCCGCCCTTAATTCTTGTAAGCTCATTCAATTTTGCATATTTAATTCTTGAGCTTATTCTATTTTATTTATTAGGATTTCAAGTAAGTAATTTTCAGTTTACTTTGGAACCAATGGCTTAAACCCATGCCTACTGAACTTAAATAAATTTCCCTATGCTAGATGAATTGGTAAATCCTGATTCTGCAAAAAATTCTGCAAAGAAATATACCTCCTCCTTGTGAATAAGAATATGAGTATACTGTCTGTCATATACTAAAATGATGCAATTGACCAGCTGTCAGGAAATGCTCTCTGAATTTTTTTCCCAGGGATCCTGCTAAATTACTCTATTGGCTGTAGTTAGAGAGACAGTCTTTTTTGTGGAAAGATTTTTTTCCCCTCTCTGTAAAGTTAACTGACTCAAATAAGGAATGAATATGCAATCTTAGCCTCATAAGCAACATACTATCACCCTCTAACCAAAGAATTGCTTTAGTAATATTTACTACTGTGACATATAACCATCTGTGGTTTGTTAAAAGTCTCACTTAAATTTTTTCTGCATATAGTTAAATTTTCTTCAAAGGTCTTTAAAGTTAGGGAAAAGTCAGTGGAAAGAAGAAATCTAGGAGATAAAAACGTGAAACAGGATAAAGTGTAAGGTGGTTGAAACAAGGGATACACATTTATTCAAAGCCACTTTCACCAGGTTTGTAAATAAAACAATTATATTGATGTCCAGAGCTTCTAAGCATTTAATGTGATTACATATGGGAGGTCAACTACAAGACTTCTTTTCTTATGCTTATAGGAGGCACCATTTCTCATTAGGAGGTGGGAGACTAGTTATTGAATTCCTACAGGAATGATGGAAATGAAATTTTCTTTTGGTCTTGAGGTTGGAAGCTTGCATGTCTGACTGCTTTGTTCTTCATGATGTTCCTGGAAGGAAAGCCCCAGGGAAAGAGACTGGGTGATATTTCTAGGAGCCTGAGAATGAAGCTTTGACCGGGGGCAGTAGGATTTCTCAGGGAAGAACCAGAGTCTGACTATCTCTTTGGTGTTGTAGACAAGGATCTCACTAGAAATCTAAGATGTGTCATGAACTTCAAATCGTATCGATGTTTGTACTAGAGAGGGTGTAATACTCAGTGTTTTCATGGTGGGATAGTCGTTAAGTTGTGTGGTAGTTATATGAATGGTACCTAAAAGATAAAAAAACCAAAAACACTTTTACTATGGGTATGGGCATGATAAATGCTGCAACAAACTTATTCTTTATTTCCTCTGAAATCTGTAAGCTCAAACATTTTCCTCTCTTGAGAGCCATTTAAAGGAATCATTTAAAATGACAAACAAGATTCTTGGGGATATGGCTGTCAGGTAACAATCACAGGAAGATCTCCTTAGCAAGTAGTAGAGAGGTCCCACTAGTAGGGAAATCCTGCACTCCTGGGAAGGCAGAAAAACAACTAAACACCTAAATGCACCAAAAATTCTTAAAGTTGGAACTTAGCACCACCTTTGGATTGTGACTGACTCACCTTTCCCATTGACTGGCACCCAGGTTGTTTATGTGTGCTCCCCCTCCCTTGTACAAGTGGAACTTTCCCTGTCTCTGTTCCAACCTGCACACTAAACCTCTTGCCTTGCTGGCCTCTGTGGGCCCTGTGTGGACAACAGACTGTGTGGGTAGCTTGGGTAGGCATCCTAACTACCCAAACAATACTTTTACCCATTAATATTTTTTTCTTATTTCCTCCATCTTTTGCACCCCTCCCCCACATGCCACCACCTCTTCACCATGCAGCAGTCAAGGGAGCACACCAAAGCAACTAAAGGATTCAGAATCCCCACCCAAATTATGGTTTTATTTTCTACTTTTTGCTTTTTCTATTTTTGACTTGTTTTATTTAATTTTTTCTTTTATCCTGGTTAACTCTTACTTCTTCCCATGTGTCCTCTGAACTGTGAAGATATGCATGCTTCCTAAGAAGATTTACAAACCTGCAGACAGTTTGATACAGTTACCCAAACAAGGTTTTTTTGTTCTGATGATGCCTGATACCTGATCCCTTCGACACTTCGTGATCACAAAGGCTGGTGTGCTTCTTCCATGTGCACTTTGTTGCTTCTGAGCCAGATGGCCGCTTGTTTATCTTCAAGCATTTAAGACCCCAGATACTATATCTTTTGATAGCCAGGCACCATCAGCTTTCTTTGCCACATTTGCTAATGCACCCATTTGTTTTCAGTGATTATACTGGGGAGGTGAGCACACAATGATATGATTTTTTATTTGATGCCTGATAAGTGATCCCTTCTGTACCTCGTGATCACACAGGCTAGTGTGGTTCTTCCATGTGGTCTTTGTTACTTCTAAGCTGGATGGCCAATTGTTTACATTCAAGCCTTTAAGACCCCCAGACGCTATATCTTTTGATAGTCTGGCACCATCAGCTTTCTTCACCACATTTGCTTATGTACCCGCGTTGTCTTCAGTGATTGTGTCGGGAAGTTGAGCATCATGGAATGCCAGTTTAATAGAACAAAGTATTCTTGCTTTGAGGGAGTACTTGAATGGAGGCCCAATGTCCATCTGCTACCTTAATACTAAATCTATACATATATGCACATAGATCTATTTCCACATCCTCACATATAAATATATTTACATATGTACCTGCCTTTATTTAGACCTCTATGAATTCCCTTGACCTCCTAGCTCTTCTTTCCTCTTTTTCCTTTTCCTTTCCTCTTGTCCTGCTATCATGTTCAGCCTTCTTTAGGGTTTCAGTAATTCCTCTCGGATACATTACCCTTGATCATGCCCTGCCAGGCCTCCTACACCCTCCTTACCACCAGTTTGGACCACTTGTTGTTCCCTTGTCCCTGAGTTTATTAACATCACTTCCTTCCCACCCCCCACCTCCCCATATCCCCCCAGAACTGTCGGTTTCATTGTTTTCTCCTCCAGATTGCTCATCCAGCCTATCTTATTTAGACAGACCTGCAGAGATAATAACATGCACAAAAACAAGACAGAGCAAAACCAAGCAACAAACTAAAACAAAACAACAAGAGCAACACCAACAAGCCAATGGCAAAAATCAAAACAAAGCACAACAACAAGAAAGAAAAGCTTGTAGTTAGTTCAAGGGCTGTTGGCCTTTAGGAGTGTTTTCTGATTGAATCTGTTGGGGCACCAAGCCCTGGCCCCAAAGTCTATTCTCTGGGAACTTCCTTGCTCTGTTCCCCTTGTTGTTCTGTTCCACACCCTTAGTGCTTTGCCTTGGTGTGGTGGGATCAGATCAGGTGCAATTCCCACACTTTGTTTCCAGTGTTGTCCCCTGTAGGGCTATGGGTCAGTGAGGGATTTCGTATCTCATAGTGGGACTGACCGTGTTGTCTTCTCTGTAGCGACTGCTCTGAGTGGGAATATCATCTTCTTCAAGGCTCGCAGGACAGGCTGTGCTCCACTCTCTCTTCCTCTCCCTTTATCTGCTCCCATGTGCTCTGATCAGACATGTGTCTCTCCTGGAGCTGCAGATACAGTGTTGTCCTTTGAAATAAATCCTTATGGGGGGGAGGGGCAGCTGTCCACATAGTTGGGATTGAGGCTGGCCCCTCAGCACTCTCCACTGGTTCCCTAGTCCATGCCGGCATGTTGCATTTACATTGGGTTGAAGTCTGGTCCCTTTTTCCCTGTGGAGATATAAACATTACCCTCCCCCTGGGTGGGTTAGAGCCCTGACTCCCCCTACCCATTATTTTTTCTTCCCCCACATCCTTTTTAGTTGGCTACCATATGTATCCTTGTATTTGGTCTGGCCTCTGCCATACTACCTGGTTCTCACCCCAGGAATCAAACAAGGTTTTTAAAACTAGATTGGGTTTGTTTTTTTCTTTTTTGCTTATTGCCCTGAGGGTAGACTCACCCATGTTCACATCACCATAGTAACAGAACTCCATACTCATACCCAAGCCAGGTCTAAGTGTTTATTTGTTTGTTTTTCAATCTCTTCTCAGCACAGTTAAATTTTACTTTTTTCTTTCTTCTTTTATCATATTTGCCTTCTCTCTTTCCCCTTCCTTCGATTTTTTCTTCCATTCCACCTTCATTTTCTTTCTTGTTCTTTAATTCTACTTATTCTAAATACAAACAAAAAACCAAACTCACTGTCATTGAGTCAATCCTCATAATGACCCCAACAAACAAAAAAAATCTACACAGATAGAATGGTCCCCTGTGGGTTTCTGAAGCTGTACTTCTTTAAGGAATTAGAAATCCCCATCTTTTTATAGTGCAGTGGTTGATGGCTTCAAAGAGCCAACCTTTCAGATCACAGCCCAATTTGTAACCCCGACCCGAACAGAGCTCCCTTCTCCATGTAAATGCATATTAGTGCACTTCTTCTGGTCTGACTATTTACTTACAATGTTCTCCTGCCTCATGGACTCTCTCTTCTCTATCTCCTTTCCTAGGACACCTTTAAATCTTATGACCTATCTTAAAATGTATTTTCTTTATTTTTATAGACCCTTTGCTCTATTAAGATATCCCCCTTATTATTATTATTATTACTATTAACTTAATTTTATCCTCTCTCTTCTTTCATTTTACCTTCCCCATTTGCCCATCTCCTTCCATTTTCCACTAAATGTTCTCTAGCTCCTATTTCACTCTTCCCCCATAACTTGACAAAACCAACTCCCCCAACTCGACACAGCAGCTCACACACTATTAATAGCTTCACCTTGATGCCAGGGAGCAGTCAACCAGAGCACACTCTACAAATCAAGAAAACAGTCACTAACCACTGGTAATCACCTAAATACAATGCGTTACTGTATCTGAAATTGAATTCAAACAAAATGTGTTGAGGTGCTGTCATGAGAAGTGGGGTTTTTTCATGAGAACAATGGAAAGAACTAAAAAACGAGAAGTCTTACATCAACCGATACCAAGTAACTATCAGATGATAAGCAATAATGTTATAGAACCAGGCAGCATGGCAAAAGACCTGAGTTCTATGACAGAAGAAAAGGAGAATTGAATCAGTGAACTCAAAGAAAATATTCTGACTACCAGCTTGGAGAGAAACAATAAAAAAGCAGAGCAATGAAATCCAAAGAAAGCCTGAGAATGTGGTGGGGAAAAAGTAATATCCTACATCTCATTGGGTAAGAAGAAACACTCCAATGTGGTGTGTAAAAAGTAACATCCTACATCTCATTGGAATCCAGAGTAAGAAGAAACAATCGAAAATATCTACAAAGAAAATAGTAAGAGAAATCATGCAAGAAAACTTCCCTAACATCACAAAGCAGGAGAAAATAACTATTTAAAATCTAAGAAAACCCAAACAGGACAGAATCCAATGAGAAATGCTTTGTGATATATGGTAGCCAAATGATCCAATTCCAAGGTAAAGAGAAGAGTCATGAATGCAGCTTGGGGAAAAAAGTCATCTACAGAGAAAAATGATAAAGATAAGCTTGGATGTCTCAGAAAACATATGCAGGCGAGAAAACAACAAAGTGACTCGTGTCATGTTCTGAAAGAAGAAAGAAGATTGACCAAGAATCTTGTGCCCTACAAAATAATTCCTCAAATATGAGAGAGAAGTAAAGGTATTTACAGATAAAGAACAATTAAAGGAATTCAGAAAGACAAGACCAGCATTACAAAACGAGGATCACTATTGACAGAGAATCAATAACAGCAGACAAACCTGAGATCATCAGACAGGTAACAGCACCCAGAAAACAATACAATGAAAGCAGTATTCAGACCAACACAGGACACCAATAAAATCACAGCAATAAATAAAGACCAACAACAAAGACAAACACAGCAAAATTATAATGTCAAACACACATATATCAATAATGAAACTGAATGTCAATGCATTGAATGCACCAAGCAAGAGACACAGGGTAGCAGACTGGATTAGAAAGCAAGGCTCACCTATAAGGTGCCTACAAGAGACAAACCTAAAACTCAAAGACAAAAATTGGCCCCAAATAAAATACTGAAGAAAAATTTACCAAGACTTTGGCAACCATAAAAAAGCAGGAATGGCTCCATGATGCTCACCTTCCAGACACAATCGCTGAAGACAAAGCAGGTGCATAAGCAAATGTGGTGAAGAAAGCTGATGGTGCCCGGCTGTCAAAAGATATAGCATCTGGGATCTTAAAGACTTGAAGATAAACAAGCGGCCATTTAGCTGAGAAGCAGCAAAGCCCACATGGAAGAAACACACCAGCCTGCGTGATCACAACAGGTCATCAGGATCAGTTATCAGGCACCAAAGACCCAGAACAAAAAATCATATCAAGGTGAATGAGGGGGCATGTGGAGTAGAGACCCAAAGCCCATCTGTAGGGAACTGGATATCCCCTTACAGGAGGGTGTTTCCTCCCCGCCACTCTCATGACCCCAATTCTACTTTACAAATCTGGCTAGGTCAGAGCATCTACATAGGTGGAGATAAGACCTGGAAGCTCTCAGGGCCAATATTGAGTGTAGCCATATCAGGAGGGTAAGGGGAAGGTGGGGGGAGAAAGGAGGAACTGGTCAAAATGCTCTACCTATTACCCACTTCCAGGGGCATGGACAACAGAAAAGCGAGTGAAGGGAGATATCGGCCAATGTAAGACATGGAAAAATAATAATAATTTATAAATTATCAAGGGTTCATGAGGGAGGGAAGGTGGAGAGAGATGGGGAAAATGAGAAGCTGATACCAAGGGCTCAAATAGAAAAAAAAAATGTTTTGAAAATGATTCTGGCAACAAGAGTACAAATGTGCTTGACACAATGGATGTGATATGGATTGTGATAAGAATTGTATGAGCTCCCAATAAAATGATTTTTTAAAAAGGAATGGCAATATTAATCTCTGATAAAATAGACTTCAAAGTAAATAGCATAATTTGAGATAAGATTGAACATCATATAATGATTAAAGGAATACAAGAACAAGACATACCATAATAAACATGCAAAGTCAAATCAAACTAACTGCTATCAAATTCATGCTGACTCATAACAACCCTAGTATTGGTTTCTGAAACTGTAACTGTTTACTTGAATAGAAAGCCCAGCCTTCCTCCCTCGGAGTTGCTGGTAGTTTTGAACTGGCAACCATGCGATTGCAGCCCAACTGGTAAACAATACACCACCAGGGCTCCTTATAATAAATATATGCCCCCAATGAAAGATCCTCAAATAAATCAATTAAACCCTCATAGGGTTGAAGAGAGAAATAAATGGCTTGACTAATTGGAGACTTAATTTATACTAATATCAAAGAAAGACAGATCATCAAGGCAGAAATTCAGCAAAGAAACAGAAAAGCTAAACAACACAATCAGCTAGCTTGGGCTCCTACACATACCCAGAGCACTCCACTAACAGCAGCATGGCATCCATTCTTCTCCAGGACACTCAGTATGTACTCTAGAATAGACCACCTGCTAGACCACACAGCCAGCCTTACTAATTAAAAAACAAACCAACATTGAGATCCTACAGTCTGTTTCTCAGATCACAATGCTATAAAACTGGAAATCACAATTGATGTATGTATATGTATGGATTGTGATAAGAGTTCTATGAGTCCCTAATAAAATGTAAAAAAAGAAAAGAGGAGAAAAAATGGTTAGGGAAAAGAATGTACAGATGTGCTTTATACAATTGATGTATGTATATGTATGGACTGTCATAGGAGTTGTATGAGCCCCTAATAAATTGTTAAAAAACAAAACAAAACTGGAAATCAACAAAGTAAGGAAGAGGAACATAAAACTAAACACAAGTACAATGAACAACATAATACTTAAAAAGGACTGGTAAGAGATCAAATAATAATTAAATAAAACACTTTACTACCGTTGAGTCAATTCTGACTCATAGTGACCCTACAGGACAGAATAAAACTGTCTCTGTAGGTTTCCAGACTATAATTCTTTATGGGAGTAGAAAGCCTCATCTTTCCCCCAGGAGTTTCTGAAATTTTTGAATTGCTTACCTTCAGGTTAGCAACCCAACATATAAGCCTTACATCACCAGGGCTCAAATATCAAATAAGAGATGAAATTGAGAAATGAATGAAAATGGTAGCACAATATAACACAGGGAAGGCATTTATCAGAGAGGAAATTATAGCAATCAAGACACACATGAAAAAAATGAGGGAAAATCCACAATCTACACCTTAACATAACACATGCATCAACTGGAACAAGGGCAGTGACATAAATGCTCAGCCAACAAAATAAACCAGAAATAAATGAACTAAAAAACAGAAAAACAATGGAAAAGCTCAATAAGACTGGAAATTGGTGTTTAGAAAGGATCAATAGAATCGACAAACTGCTGATAAATTTAACAAAGGAAAAGACAGAGAAGATGCAAATATCTAGAATTAGAGATGAAAAAGAAAAATGTGACAACAGATTCAAATGAAATAAAAAGAAGAACTCACTACTGCAAAAGACAATAAGTTTGATCCTGGAAGTGGACAAATACCTAGAAATACATCATCTACATAAATTAATGCTGATGCGTTTCGAAAACCTGAAGAGACCTATAAGAAAAAAGAAACAGAGAAGGTTATCAAGTAGCTCCTAAACCAGAAAAGGCCGAGACAGCTGGTTTCACAGGGGGAATTCTACCAAGTCCTCATTGACGATCCGTCACTATTCCGACACAGAATACAGAAAGGGCCAACAGACCCCCACACTCATTCTATGCAATGAGCATATGCCCGATACCAAAGCCAGGCAAAGACCCCGCAAAGAAAGTGAACTGCAGACCAATATCCCTCAAGAAAAAGACACAAAAATTCTCATCAAAATTCTGACTCATAGAATCCAATAACATATCAAAAAGACAACTTGCCATCACCAAGTGGAATTCATACCAGGGGTTCAAGGATGGCTGAACATTAGAAAAGTAATTAATGTAAATAACCACATAAGCAAGACAAGAATAAGAACCACATGAGCATATCAACAGAGAAAATGTAAATGACATTATCCAACAGCTATTTCTAATTTTAAAAAAACCCAAGAAAAAAACAGAAAAGGAAATTCCTCTGCAGAATAAAGGCCCTATATAAAAAATTCAACTGCCAATATCATGGTCATTGGGGGATAAACTGAAAACATTTTCTCTGAGAACAGGAACCAGACAATGATTCTGCATATCATTACTCTTACTCAACAATGTGCTGGAAGTCTTAGCCAGAGCCATTAGACAAAAAAGGGAAATCAAGGACATATAATTGGGAAAAGAAAAAGCTAAATTCTCACTATTATCAGATGATATAATTTGATAAATACAAAACCAGAAAAGATTGTTAGAAACAATTGAGGAATTTGGTAAAGTAGAGGGGTATAAAATTATCCAGCAGAAATAAATCAGATTCCTGTATACTAGCAAAGAGAACTCAAAAATGACATCCAGAAAATAATACCATTTACAATAGCCACATGTGTTAAGTTGGGTTATTTAGACAAAGAAGACCAACGACACTCTTATATGTACAAGAAAGAATTTTTATATCAATTAACTTCATATCAAGAAGGCTCCCAGCCCAGTCCAACTCAAGTCTGTAAGTCTGATGCTGGATTAGTATTTTCAATTGCCGTGTAGGCATGTGAAACTTGAACATTGAATAAGGAAGAGGGAAGAAGAATCCATGCTTTAGAATTGTGGTACTTTTGAAGAATGTACCATGAACTGCTAAATGGACAAACAAATCTGTTTTGGAAGAAGTTCAGCCAGAGTGTTTCTTAGTGGCAAGGATGGTGAGACTTGATCTTACATACTTTGGACATGTTGTCAGGAGAGACCAGTCCCTGGAGAACAACATCATGGCTGATAAAGTAGAGGGCAGTGAATAAGAGGAACTCCCTCAAATAGATGGATTGACAAAGTGTCTGCAACAATGAACTCAAGAGTACCCACAGTTGGGAGGATGGCAGAGGACTGAGCAGTGTTTCTCTTTGTCGTGCATGGAATTGCTATGAATCAGAGCTGACTTGATGGCACCTAACAAGATCAATAGGATTACTATATGAGAGGGTACCCCAAAAAGTCTGGAATTTTTTCAAAGCTATATATTTAATTTTTTTAACAAAACAACCTTATTAGCTTCAAAGTACTCTCCATTACAGTTAATATACTTGTCAAATCTGCATTTCCATTCTTGGAAACATTTTACAAACACATCTGTTTGGATGGCTGACAGCTTCTCCCTCTTTTTTCTCTTCACCTCTTCTAAGTCGTCAAATCATTGTCCTTTCATGTCCCTCTTCATTCGTGGAAACAAAAAGAAATCTCATGGAGCAAGGTCAGGTGAGTTAGGTGTGTGGGGCAAGAGAAGCAGGCTGTTTTTTGTCAAAAACTGGCACACTGAGATGGCTGCATGAGCAGGTGTATTGTCATGGTGGCAAAACTGGTCCCCCGTCTGCCACAAATCAGGCCTTTTTGGTCACACACTGTTACACAATCTTGTCAGAATCTCTAGATGAAAGACCTGATGAAAAGTCCAACCTGGTGAAATGGACTATTCCCCTCACATTAAAAACAACAACAACAACAACAAATAAGCATCATCTTGATCTCAGATTTCACTTGTTGAGTTTTTGGAGGGTGAAGTGATAATGGGGTCTTCCACTAGTGTGATTGATGTTTGCTTTCAGCGTCATGTCTCATTACCAGTAACGAACTTGGTTACAAAAAGTCTGGGTCGCTTCAGAACTGTTATTTCAAAGCATGGCATGTTTCCACTCAGTGTTATTTTTCTTGTTCAGTCAGAACCTGAGGGCGCACATTTTCCAGCAACCTCATTCCCAAATTTTCCGTTAAAATTTGCTGAACCAAGCTCCAAGATAGTCCCTATAACTTCTCCATCTCTTCAATCATCTGACATGGTCTTTGAGCACAAGTGCACAAATTATGTTGACATTTTTGTCCATTTAGGACAGACATCCAGAAGATTTGTCATCAATGGAAACTTCACCTTTTTTTTTGAAATGAGAAAACCACTCGTGCACCTGAGTTGAATAAACTGTGTTCAACATCACAACTTTTGCAGTATTTTCCCCAAGCAGGACACACAATTTCAGTCACACACTGTTCTCTTAAATCAGCCATCACGAAAAACGAGAGTCAAGCAAAACTGCTTTTATGAAAAAAATCACTGTGACCAAAGAGAACTTTCCCAGGTGATGCCACTTGGTGCATGTGGTAGTCACCTAATCTGCTGTCAATTTGAGTCTTAAGGGTTTAGGGGTGGAGTCTAGTCTGTCAATCTGAAGATAGCCAATGTGACCTCTGTGTGGGTATGGCCTTCTCCTGAGAATTCTGGGAAATCCAGTACTTCCTCCTTGGAGGCAAGAGACACCTCTCTCTGCTACTTCCTAGGGGACATTGCAGAAGGCAAGCTACATGGACATAACCATATCTCAGAAGCCGGAGAAGCCACAGAGAGACCCCTGCCAGCACTGAGATGCTTACAATGCCACTAGATCTAAAGACTTTCTACCCACTGGCTTATGATCTTCCTGTATTTGGCTTCATTGCATGTGTTTGGTATCGGACATATAGGCTAATATCAGACTTATGGCCCTGGATTGGACTGGGTTGGGATGCTTTCTCAATGTTCAACTCCTCTTGTATATAAAACTCTTTCTTATACACATATGTGTGTCCATGGATTTGTTTTTCTAGTCTACCCAGATTAACACAATGCACTAACTCAGAGCAGGTTACTCCATGCTCACCTAATGGGAAAAATGCATATTATGAAGGCTCTGCCAAGTGGAGACTTTTTTTTCTTCCATTTTGGGGTACCCCTTGTGTTACCTATATGGATGATTTATGACCTTCTCTCTTAAAATGGTAAAGATACAGTTACTATGAATCAGGGGCCTGTGTAAACTATAGACTTATGAATACATTTTGAACATTCACTTAATTATAACCGTTCTTGTGACTTGGTCATATGATCACTGAAAATATGGTGCTATTGTAAAGTGTGGCGAAACATCAGATGGCACTCGCCTATTGCAAAGGATAATGTGTGGGGCCTTAAAGGCTTGTCTTGATCCAATTTTTGTAACTAATGAAAGCCAAGACGAGAGAAGGGAATGGCATTAGAGCTTACCTTCTGTGCATCCAGTTTGCATAAGGCTGCGAAGGACAGGGAAAGTCCCAATACATTGTCAGGTTACCAACCTGGATTAAGCCTTGAGGGAATTCCCTCTGGCTATTGGCCATGAATGGGAATGGCCTTTCTATCAGACAGATTGCATTGGAATTGGATCAATGTAGATGTATTGCTGTTGTTGGTATCATCAAGTCTGTTCCATTTCATAGCAACGCTATGTAGAGCAGAACGAAACACTGCCTGGCCATGGGCCATCCTCACAATTGTTCATATGTATGAGCCCATTGTCATGGGCACCGTGTCAGTCCATCTGGTCAAGGATCTTTTTCTCTTTTACTGCTCCTCTAATTTACGAGTCTTGATGTCCTTTTTGAGACTGGTCTCTCTTGCTAACACGTCCAAATGACATAAGACAAACCCCTTTTTCTGTCCCTCCACTGCTTCCCGCTGATAACATGTCCACAGCATGGGAGATGAAGTTCTGTCATCCTTGCTTATAAGGAGCAATTTGACTTACTTCTTCCAAGACTTATTTATGTGTTCTTTTGACAGTCCATTGTACTTTCAATATTCCTTGCCAGCCCCATAATTCAAATGCATAACTTTTTCTTTGATCATCCATATTCCATGTACAAGCTTCACATGAGCATGAGGCAATTGAAAATTCCAGGGTTTGAATCAGGCACACCTTAGTCCTCAAAGTAGCATCCTTGCTTTTCAGCTCTTTAAAGAGGATCTGTGCTGCATATTTACCCAATGCATTGTATCCTTTGATCTGTTCACCGATGCTTCTAAGAACATGATTGCGAATCCAAGCAAGGGGGAATCCTAGATAACTTCAATCTTTTGTCTATTTATCATGATGGTGTTACCTATTGGCTTTTCTTCACATTGAGTTGTAACTCATACTTAAGCCAGCAATTCTTGATCTTCACCAGCAAGTGCTTCAAGTCCTGCTCATTTGCAGCAAGGAAGGTGCTGTCCTCTGGCTATCGCACATTTTAATAAGCCTTTCTCCAGTCTTCTTCATAGAGCCCAGCTTCTCTGATTATTTCTCAGCAGCCAGATTGAAATACAGGCAAAGTTGGGTTAAAAGTTAACACCCTATGCTTTGTTTCCTGTTGGACCAATTTTAAATTTGTTCTAGGTTTTAATATTTTCTGCTTTCCTTTCAATTGAGATTTTTCTCTGATTTATTTCATTGTTGGGCTTTTTGTGTTTGCTTTTAGTTTGGGTTTTTTTTCTGCGTGTGAAATCTAGGATAAGTAAATCTATAGAGACAGTTTCTTAGGGTTAATGGGGAAGTTTGAGGGAAATGGGGAGCTACTAAAGAGAACAAGAAAGTAGAACTATTCCAAAGTTGATTGTGGTTATGACTGCACAACTCTTTAATATGATTCAACAATTGGAGTTGAAAAATCAATCAATCAATAAAATCACAACGGTTGTTACGCATGGCCAAGGGGAGTCCAGAAGTGTATGTGGTAGGTGAACTTGTCTACCACGTTGAGCATGTGGAACAACAGATCGCATTGGCATACACATCTTGTCTCTTGCTGGCCCTGCCCTCTGTTTTGGTGTTCTCCATGGCAATTTGATCGGCTTCCATGTTTCCAGAGTAGATCTGCTCCCTAAGGTCTTCAAGGCTGAGGCCGTTTGGAAGCAGGGCACCAGACTCTTCCAAGGCACCTCTTGGTAGACTTGAATTCCCCAGCAGTCTGATGCTTTACCGCTTACAGACTCCTCATTCCTTTTCAACTTCTCAGAGATGTAAGAGTGTGGAAATGCTCTGTCTTTACTTATGTGGCCACTCTGTAGAAAAGACAATTGATTTTGACTATAGTGTATTTAGTCTAACTGACAAACAGTTCATAAAAATGTCACTTTAATAAAATAGAAATTATTTTGATTAGTATAAATTCCAGTTAGAGACTTCAGTTTATCTTATAAATAGACTTTAAGCCTCATTGCCAATTTGTGAACTTTCAGAGACCTACTAGTAATTGTTTGACTTTCTGTCATAGAGAATGCAGCCAAGTGACAAATAGAATCATCATTTTAATATGCTGAGGCTTGCATCATTGAATGTGCTATGAGGCTGGGATAAGGTATTTAAAGTACTTTAAAATGGACAACAAACAAACACAACTTCTAGTTAAGATGGCATGTGCTTCAGAAACTACACATTTCCTCATGATTTCATCAGGGAGTAATTAACTGAAAAGATGAGAATGGTACCGAAGATTAATGATAACATCAATAAGCTGTTTGAACTCAATAGGCTAAAAAAGGAATACATCGAACATAGCAATTAAGCACATTTGGTTTAAATAAAGCACCTTTAGTTGCCAGGAATATTACCCACTGTGTTTGTGTTTTCACTGGGAAATGTTTCTTGGGATTGGGGTAATGAAAACATTTAAAAAACAATGGGAACAATAAACTAGTTAAAAAGAGTTCAGAAAGAAAGCAAGAAAAGATCCTCTGGCCATTAGTATTTAAATTCTCAGTAAAATTCCAAGGCAGATATTAAAGGGAAATGTATACATGCATCAAGAGAGAAATGAAAGCTTGTATGATAAACAGCATGAGCATATAAAGAACAGATCATGCCAGAGATATTCAATTGCATTCCTTTGATCAAATTACCAAGTGGATGAAGGGAATTTAGTAGATGCAATATATCTGGGCTTTACTAAATCATTTGCTTTATGCTTTATGAAAACCTACTTAAAATTTTAATTAAAATTAGCTTAACTATTTACACTGTCCCATAGACTGAAGTAAACTCACAAATAGATAAAGAGAAATGAGACTTTGCAGCCGTATCTGCACTGAGGAAAAGGGCTGTGGAAAGTCCCCCGATGGCACGAGATGTAGAAGGAACAATTGTATGCTAAGGACAATGAGAACTGTTAAAAGCATAGAGGGGTGAGATGCTAATGTCGTGTTAGAAATTTCAAGGTTTTTCAAATATTATAATTCAATATTCATTTTAAGGAGCTTAGGAAAAATGAATTCTTTCGCAACCTGATATATGATGCAGATATCAATAGTTTATAGATGTGCTAGCAGGAGGATATCTAGTTTATCACTGGCAGATGGTTTTCTTTCTAGAGAACCTTGAGTGATTGAAATCTGCCCTATTAAAATTATTATGTCAATAAAGCAAAGGGCCTTACGTCCTAAAGAGTGTAAAATTTGTAACAATAAACTTGTATTTCCTGTATACATCTTGATAAGTATTATCTGAGATCCTTTCTAGTTTTGGGTCACTATTAATTTTCCAGGGCTGTTCTATCAACACACTAACAGGAAGGTGGCTTATCACAACAGGAGTTATTGACTAAAGTACAAATCAACATGTCAGACAGGCCAGGCTCCCTCCAAACCCTCTGGGGGCAGACAGAGCCTGTCTTGTGTCTCTCAACTGTTAGCCTGAGGCATTCTTGGGCTAGTAGATGTATCATTACATGACTGTTCTTCCCTTGTCTGTTTTTCTGTATCTCTTCTCTTCTTTTATAAGGACTTCGCGCAGATTTTATTAGTACCTACTCCAGTATGACCAAATGTTAACAGACGTTAACAGATGACAACATCTTCAAAGACCCTATTACCAAATAAGTTCACAATTACAGGTACCAGCAGTTGGTACTTCATATCTTTTTCAAAGACAAGTCAATCTGTAACACCAATTAATAATCATCTTTGTTTACTCATAGACTTTAAGTATATAATTAGCATAGTGATTTCATGTTATTATCATCCATATTATCCCTATTATAATAAACAAAGTAGCTATTGTAGTAATTGTTTCATTCTTTTTCTTATATTTCCCCTCCTGACATTCATGTACCTGATACCAATATATTGCATAATATGTAGTCTGAATACTATACTTTCTAATTAATCAATCACATCATAACCAATCCAGAATGTGAAAATTTACACTTTCAAGCAAATACTGTTTATAGACACACATCAAAACTGAATCTCATTCTGGGTAACTAGGTAATTATAATATTATTGTAATTTGCAGTTACTGTCACTAGATAGTGGAACTAGCTAATATACTGATTTTTAATAAAGTCTAGAGCTCCCCACTCAGAAAACCAAGCATTCCCCAGGGTGGCTGATTGCAAAAGCTCTCAGGGCACCTTAGCAGAAAAACCCATCAGCTTTGACAGGGTTGGGAGATACATTTTCCCTCCACTCTACTTGTGGTAAAAATTTCCCCGTGCAACATATGCTTATAAAAGTTGGCTGTGTCTTATAAGCTGCCAAAGCTTATAAATGAGAAAATACGGTGATGTGTTCAACAGATATGTAGTCTTCCCCCAACTGTAGCACAAGCTCTTTTTAAGTCAAACGTTGTTACTATGAATCATAATTCTGTTTTCATCACTCGATAGAAATGTAATTGAAAAATAACACACTGGGATTATTTTAGGACCAGAAATTAGCATAAACTGTGAAAAGAAAATGGGTAACAGAAATGATATTGTCATTTTTTTACTTTGGACATTCATCAACACTTAAAGTCAGAGCTGTGTTATACCCATAGAATTAATTCACATACGAGGCAGAATTTTAACTGATTAAGTTTTGCTATTTTTTGAGAAAAAATAAACAAACATAAGACATGTTTATTTGACAATGAAGAAAGAACATGAAAACAAAAAAGAGAAATATTTTAAAATCCTACAGAACACTTATATTTCACTACATTGATCCCCCACTGCTCTGTCAGGCCCTGGCTCATGTATGGCTGTGGGGCTTGACGAAGTCACCAGGATTTTAAATCCCAGAAAGGTGACTGACGGTAGACAGGCTGTAGTGGAGCTTCCAGCCTAAGAGAAGCTAAGAAGAAGGAAGAGGCATTTCACTACTGAAAAATTAACCACTAAAAATCTTATGAAGAGCAGGGGACATCATTTTACATACTAGAATCAGAAAAAAAAAACAAAACAAAAGTATTGCTGCTATGGTTCCAGTTCAGACACGAATGAGTTCCTTCCAAACAAACTGGTTTATACCTGGCTCAGCCATCAGCGACTGGCTGCCAACAAGGTAGTTCAGTGATACTCTCGTGTCAGTCCATTGGAACACTTCCAACAAGGTCTACTCAAGTAGTCGCTTCCAAGGACAAGTTAAAGGAAAGGCAGAAAGGTCAGTTCAGAAGATTTTGATCACTTGGGGGCATGGGCAGACTTCAAAGGACAAATCTTTTTTTCATTTTATTGTCTTTTTTAAAATTTAATCATTTGATTGGGGACTCATACAATTCTTATCACAATCCAGACATACATCCATTGTGTCAAGAACATATATACATTTGTTGCCATCATCATTCTCCAAACACTTGCCTTCTACTTGAGCCCTTAATGTCTGCTGCTCATTTTCCCCCTTCCTCCCCACTACCCCTTAACTCACGAACCCTTCATAATTCATAAATTATTATTATTTTGTCATCTATTACACTGTCTGATGTTTTGCCCTACCTTCTTCTCTGCTGTCCCTCTCCCAGGGAGGAGGCTATACGTAGATTCTTGTAATCAGCTCCCCCTTTCTACCACATAGCGTCTGGGGTCTTAAAGGCTTGAAGATAAACAAGCGGCCATCTAGCTGAGAAGCATCAAAGCCCACAGGGAAGAAGCACACTAGCCTGTGTGACCATGAGGTGTACAAGGGACCAGTTATTAGACATCAAAGAACTAAAAATCACATCAGTGGGTGCCCACCTTCCTGATACAATCACTGAAGACAAACGTGTGCATAAGAAAATGTGGTGAAGAAAGCTGATGGTGCCAGGCTATCAAAAGATGTAATGCCTGGGGTCTTAAAGGCTCAAAGATAAACAAGTGCCCATCTAGAAGCAACAAAGCCCACATGGAAGAAACACACCAGCCTGTGTGACCACAAGCTGTCGAAGGGATCGGGTATCAAGCATCAAGGAACAAAAACTCATACCATTGAAAATGTGGGTGAGTGCAGAGTGGAGACTCAAAGCCCATTGGCAGCCAACCAGACACCCCCTTACTGAAGGGTTGTGGGGAAGAGATGACCAGTCAGTGTGTAGGGTAGCAAAGATGAACATACAACTTTCCTCTAGTTCTTAAATGCTTCCTCCCCCCCACTATCATGATCCCAATTGTACCTTACAAATGTGGCTAGACCAGAGGATGTACATAGGTACAGATAGGAGTTGGAAACACAGGGAACCCAGGACAGATGACCCCTTCATGACCAGTGGTGAGAGTGGCGATGCCTGGAGGGTGCAAAGGACTAATCTTGATAGATTTTCTATAAGGGCATAGCACAATCATTCGGTGAGGAAAGGTCCAGTAAAATTGTGTCAAGGAATTTTCCCATCACAACAGTGCACCTGCTCATTCTTTGTGGGAAGCAAATTATCCTACAAGAACTTAATAGGAAACCTTATCCCATCTGCCCTACAGCCCTGATATCACCCCTTCAGTCATTGTGATATTGACAAAATTCAAAGAATATTTAGACAGAATATTGTTGTAGGCTCCCGAGGATGCCCAAAGTTTTGATTTAGTCTAAATCAAAGAGCACATTCTTCAGGAAGGATTACAGAGATGGAAACCACCTTCAGAAGTCTATAGACCTAGCTAGAGAACAATAGCTTCATATTTTGAAATTTTTGTTTAGTAAAGATTTCTGTGATGTTTTTGGCAATATTTTTTAACTTAACTTTTGGTGCCGAAGGTGGGCCCCTCAGGTTAGAAGGTATTCCAGATAAGGCTGGAGAAGCCATCTCCTCAGAGCAGAGGTGAACGCCGTAGTGGACGGCGGCTTTTGAGACCTTCATCTGCGGGTGTGACATGACGCAAGATGAGAAGAGACACTGGCAAACATCCATTGCTATTCAGAAGTTGGAATGTATAAAGTACAAATCTAGGAAAATTGGAAGTCATCAAAAATGAAATGGAAGGCATACAAAGCCACATCCTACACTTTTGTGAGGCGAAATGCACTGATCCTAGCCGCTTTGAATCCAGTCATTGGTTTAGTATTGCTGCAATGTCACAGTGTCAGGCATTCATCATTAGAAACGAACATTTCAACATCGATACCGCAGTACATCAGGTTTATTAACAATCTGCAGATAACACAGCCTTGGTGGCTGAAAGAGAAGATGGGAAGCTCTTGTTAATGAAGACGAGTGACTGCCGCCTTCTGTATGGACTGCAACTCAGTGTGAAGACTGAGATCCTCATCACATCATGATAAATGGAGCAAATATTGACATTTCCCAGGACTGTATCTTGCTTGCACCCATAATCAATGCTCATTACAGCACTAGTCAAGAACTCAAACAAGGCATTCTATTGGACACTCTGCTGCACAGGGTTCTTTGAAATGAGGACCATGGATGCTATATCGAGGACTCACGTGTGCTCGGCCTAAATCAGGGTCTTCGCTAAAGAGTGATGTATTTGAATTATGGTGCTGGGGATGAATAGTGCAAGTACCACGGCCTAACGGAAGAACAAACAAACCTGTCTTGGACAGAAGTACAACCAGAATGCTCCTTAGAAGCAAAGATGGCAAGACATTGTCTCACATACTTTGGATATGTTCTCAGGAGAGACCAGTTCCTGAAAAAGCACACTGTGCTTGGTCAAGTAGACAGGCAGCAAAAAAAGAGTAACTTTCCAGAAGACAGCTTGCCACAATGGCTGCGACAGAGGACTCCAACGTAACATTTGTGGAAGTGTTGCAGGACAAGATAGTGTTTCACTCTGGGGCTGCTAACCCCAAGGTCAGCAGAGTGAAACCACCAGCACTCCTGAGGGGAAAGATGGCGCCTGAACTTCCTGGGGGCAGTTCTTGTTCTCTGGAGTTTCTGGGAGTCGGCATGGATTCAGGGGCTGTGAGATTTCCTTCTCTGAGTTGGAGCTGACTTCACAGCACTGGTGGCAACAGTAATTGAAGTACAAGATGAGCAGAGGTAGGATAATGACCAGACGTCTTCAAGGAAGACCAACTAATATGACTATTATTCAAATGTACACTTTGGCCACTAATGCCAAAGATGAGGGACTTAAAGAGTTTGACCGTGTTCTGCATTCTCAATTTGATGAGATGTGCTATCAAGATGTATTGTCAATTACTAGTGGTTAGAAATTTGGATAAAAAGATGATTTTGAGTTTGGAAAAGATGGCTGTGGTGATGGAAACAATGTTGGAGATCATATGATAGAATTTTGTAATACCAGTGATACATTTTGAGTCAAATGGGGTCAAACCTGTCCTCCTGCATCAGCGTCTATAATACTCTATGCACGGACATTGCCAGTGGATAAGACAGCCCAGAGGGATACTGCGTGGTTTAAAACCGGAACAGATGTGGTTGGGGTTTTGTTATTTCCGTATACTTTTTCAAACTCTATGCTCAACATACAATTTTTGAAAATTGAACTATATGGATGAGAACCTGAAATCAAAATCGCCAGTTCCAACTCTTTGCTACATAAATCCGAACAAAACACTGCCTGGTCTTGCACCATGCTCATAATTGTTCTTACACTTGAACCTGCTGTTGCAGCCACTGTGTTGATCCATCTTGAGCAAGGCCTTCTTTTTCACTGGCCCTCTACTTTAGGAGACGGGCTGTTCTCTGGGAACTGGTCTCTCCTGACAACTTGTCTAACGTACTTGAGACAAAGTTTAATCATCCTTGCCTCTAAGGAGAGTTCTGGCTCTACTTCTTCCATGATAAATCTCTTTGTTCTTTTGCCACTTTCAATCTTTGCCAGCATCATAATTCATATCCAATGTTTATTCTGTGGTCTTCCTTATTGAACACCAAACTTTCACTATTATATGAGATGACTGAAAATATGACATGAGTCAGGCGCACCTTAGTCCACAAAGTAACACCCTTGCTTTGCAACACTTTAAAGAGGTTTTGTGCAGCAGATTGACCTAATGCACGTGTCCTTTGATTTCTTAATTGCTGTTTCCATGAGCATTGTTTGCAGATTCAAGCAAGATAAAATTCTAGACAACCTTTTCTTTATTTATCATGATGCTACCTATTGGTCCCATCATGAGGAGTTTGGTCTTCTTCACATTGAATTGTAATCCCTACTGAAGGCTGACTTGATCTTCATCAGCAAGTGCTCCTCACTTTCAGCAAGCAAAGTGGTGTCATCTGTACATCACAGATTGTTAATAAGCCACCGCCTTCTTCCTGTAATCCAGCTCCTCTGATGATTTGCTTAGCATACAAATTGAGTAAATATGGCTGGTGGACACAACCCCAATGCACATCTATCCTCACTTTTAGTTATGCGGTATTCTCTTGATCTGTTTGTAAAAGAGCTCCTTGATCCAGGTACAAGTTCCATAGGCGCATGACAAAGTGCTCTGGAATTCCTATTCTTTTTAAGTCTATCCTTAGTTTGTTGAGATCTAAATAGTTGAACGCCTTTCCATAGTCAATAAAATGCAAGTAAACATCTTTTTGGAAATCTCTCATTTCATCCAAGATTCATCTGATATCAGCAATGATATTACTCGTTACATGATCTCTTCCAAGTTGGACCTGAAGCTCCCTGTTGATATTCTGCTGCAACTGTTGTTGGACGATATTCAGCAAAATTTTACTTGTATGTTATATCAATGATCTGGTTCTATAATATGAGCATGTCGCCTTTCTTTGGAATGGGTACAAATATGGATCTCTTCCAGTCAGTTGACCAAGTAGCTGTTTACTAAATTTCCTGGCATAGACCAGTGAGTGCTTCTATGCTTCGTGAGCTTGTTGAAACATTTTAATTGCTATTCTATTGACTATCCTGGAGCCTTGTTTTTGGTTAAGGCTCTCAGTGTAGCTTGAACTTCTTTCTCTAGTAACTTTGATTCTTGTTTATATGCTACCTCTTGAAATGGTTGCGTGTCAACTAGTTCTTTTTGGTACAGCGACTGTATCACTCAATATTTTGGCCATAGAATCTTTTAGAATTTCATCTTGAGGCTTGATTTTTTTTCTTGAGTTCTTTCCATTTAAGATATGCTGAATGTGTTATTCATTTTGTATATTTCATTATAATATTTTACTTTGTCTTCTCAATCTGCCATTTGAAATGTTCTGTTTAACTCTTTGACTTTCTAAGCCCCGCCCCCATTTGCTTTAGCTACTCTAGGATTAAGAGCAAATTTCAGAGTCTCTTCTGACATTCACTTTGATCTTTTCTTCTTTCCTATGCTTTTAATGATCTTTTGCTTTCTTCATGAATGATGTTGTTTTCTTTTATTTTTTTGAAGTTGACAAAGATGTTTTTACTTGACTCCACAATCAACACCCATGGAAGCAGTAGTCAAGAAGTCAACTACAATATTGCTTTGCGCAAATCTGCTGCAGAAGTCCTCTTTACATGTTAAACGAAATAAGTAAATCACCTTGAGGACTAAAGTGCTCCTGACTCACAAAGTCATTATATTTTCATTGATTTATACCCAGCTGAAAATCAGGCAATGAAGAAAACTCAGAGCAGAATTCCTGGCTTTGAATTATAGTGTTGGTGAAGCATATTGAGCGTAATATGCAGTCCTATAAGAACCCTCGGATCTCTTTTGGAGGAAGTCCAGTCAGAATACTCCTTGGATGTGCGAGTGACAAGGCTTCACCTCCCATACTTTGGTTATATCATCAGGGGTGAGCAGTCTTTGGAAACGAACACCATGCTTGGTAAAGAATAGTGCAATGAAAGAGCACAAACCCTCCAGGAGATAGATAGGCACGATGATGAATGATGTTCTTGATGTTGTCTCAGCAACTCAGGTCTCATCGTTCATGTTGTGTTCAATGTATCAAATCTGTCCTTGCGATATTCTCAGGTGGGATCTACTCAAGTCCTATTTTGGCTCTGGTGGACTTGTTTAATTTCTGCTTCACAGTCAAATTACATATAAACAAATGATGTCCTGTTTTACAGTCATTCCCTGGTCTGGCTTACCTGCTAATATTGAGCTTCCTCCTTGTTTCTTCTTACAGATGGAATCAATTTTGTTTCCTACATATTCCATATGGAGAAGTCTATGTGGACAGTCACTTTTTATATTGAACAATGGTATTTGCTTTGAAAAAAATATATTTGCATTGGTCTTGCAAAAGTCTCTAATGCAATCTCTAGCATCATTTCTATACTGTTCCTTCTTCTCGGCTTCTAACTTTTGTGATCCAATTTCCAATAATAATCAATGCATCTTGATTGCATAATTAACCAAGTTCAGAATGAAGAGTTGGTAGAAATCTTTAATTTCTGCATCAGTAGCATTAGTGATTGGTGTATAAATTTGAATAATAATTATCATAAATATTTGTGTATAAGTGGAGTTTTTCGGCACATTTTAATGCCATTTTTGTGGTAAAATTAGGTGCCTCGGCTGATATTCGGGTCAGCTTATACTGAAGTATATATAGTATATTGACTTATTAACTTGCATTTGGATAGATATTATGCTATCACAAACAGCAGTGAAATGTCCTTTTTGACAATAAATCAGACACCATTCCTCTTGAATCTATCATTCCCAGCATCATAATTCATAAGATTTTTTCATTCAAAATGGCTAATACCAGTCCATTTCAGCTCACTAAAGCCTAGACCATCAATCTTTATGTGTTTCCTTTCATTTTTCACAACTTCTGAATTTCCTAGCGTCGTAGTCTATGCATTCTAAGTTCTGATGATGACCAATGGCATTTGCGGTGCTTCCTTCTCATTTTGGGTCAGAGCCCATCAGCAAGTCCAAGTCCCAAAGGCTTTGCTCCTGTAAGCCTTTTCTCCATCCGTGTCATGATGACCCACCCTGCTTTGAGAAGCCAGGGCCTCATGACCCTGCATTGGCACCACACCGAGGCTGCATCACTGGGATGACTCATAGAAGTGATTGTGAATGCAGCCTGACCCTGGCAGTGTTTCCGTCTTCTGTCCATAATGTTTCCATGCGCTGGAACCAATGTGATGTCCCCTAGCACTAATCTGAGTCTTTGATATTCCAGAGAGTTGTGACTCTTTTCAGCATTTATTCACTTCCTTCTTTTCCTTCTTATGTAAATGACGCGGCTATTTCAGCCTACTGGCCTAGAAGAAGTTGTGGAGGTGGTGCACACCATGGGATGGGTACCATCTTTTCCTTACCCAAAAACACCTCTCCCTATTCCTTTTGAGGACCTTCCAGCTGATGACAGTCTGCTGCTGCTGTACAACACTTCGGAAAGCCCCCAACGGGAGTTAGACGTGGCCCGGGAGATCTCTTCTCCCCTTCACTCTTTTGGTCTCATCAAACCAGACCCATGCTTTTCTGTTCGCTTTGTTTTTATGTCTAGACAATGCAAACAGTACCTCCAGGAACCCAGTTTATTATGATTGGAATGTTGTCACCACTAAGAACGTAAGGCTTTGGGGTTACTTTTGAATATTCTGAATAGAATATTTTTAACTTTTTTATTAAAAATTACTGTGAATTAGGTGAAGGTTTACAGAGATGGTCATAGTTTTACATACAATGAGTCATACACCTTATGATTAAAATAATCCACTCCAATCCCCTCAGTATTTCATCATGTATCCCATATCCCCTGTTCAGACTCAGAGCTGAAGCTTTCGTGGGGATCCCACCTGATCTTTCCAAGAGGTTAACCTGTTTGTTTGTTTTTGAGTTGTGATACCATTTTATTTAGAAACATACCGACACCATTAAATCCATACAAAATGATTCTGGTATTTCATTTTTTTCTTTAAAATTGCATGAGTTACACAGCTCTGGATAATGGAAATATTAACACTCTGAATGTAAATTAAATACAAAACAACTGGACTCCTTTCGCACCCCCACTGCTCATCTTCTGTGGCATTTTTCGTTGCCTTTTGTAGATCTTTTTCTTCCTGGTTTTCAATCCCACCCGGGGCTCTGATTTCACCCACTCAATTTTGATGGACTTTTCCTCGGCTGGGGGTTGAGCACATCTGCAGGGGACCATGGGCAGCTCAGTCGTGGGCTCTTTCTTTCTCCGTTTCTGCACCTCCTCCCTTGCTGTCGTGCTTTGTATTTTGCAGCTGTGATGGATTTCTTGATACGGCTGCGTGTTTGGTGACTGAATAGGGTTTTCCTATGAAGTTGGTGCTCTGAGCCTTCCCTGGAAAATCTGGATAAAGTTTAAGACAAAACGTTCCCTATCTCTACCAGAGCAGCATCTTCCTCTATAATCTGGAAATTCTGCACCCATAACCGATTATCCACAATGCTGAAAGCAAACACATGATTCATAAAGGGCTGACAAGGAGGTCAGCTGGGGCGACAGTGGGGCATCCAGAAGATCTGAATTTAGCAGTCTTTTAACAAAGTATCCTGTGGGATTCATCCAATACAGGGTCAAGACACAAAAGGGGCCGAGAAACCTGCAAACAGCTTCCAGTCAACTTGAGTTCAGCTAGGGTATGATTATTCTGAACAAGGAATTTAGCAGATGGTCCGTGAGGTGAATTTGAAAGCCACATATAAAGATGCTGCTTTTTCTTGGCCTCAAAATAGATGCACTTATTAGTTTTTCATTTAGTAGGCCTCATTAATCACGAATAACTTATCTTTATGATCTATTTTAGTATCTGCTTTTGAACGAGGCATCACCATTCTTAAATCTTGCATTAAGCATCTTGTTCTGAAATTTACTCCTCTGGAAGAATAGATGAGAACTTGATCCTTATTCTTCCACTTGCCCTTGCTGACAGGGCCTGGGATATGGTCTATGTATTCCTCTTGTGCCTCCTTTGCAGTGTCATGCTGCTTAGCCAGTGATGGGACATCTTTTTGGTTCCATTTTCATGTCTTGACTTGGATGACCAGGTTTCCATGCCATCTAATATGATCTTTTTAATGCTTTTGAATTATGTTCCACATTTTCCACTCGTCATGTTCATGACATCCTACTGTGATGCTGCTCAGAGCAGTTGATAGTGGTCAACAAACATGCACCATCTACGTGTTTTGGTCTTAGAATGTTTACATGATCCATTAGTCCATCAGATGAATTATTTCTGTGTTTTTATTTTTATCACTCTTTTTTTGTTTTGAATTTGGTTCAATGTAAACACATTGTTCACAATTAAGATGCTGGAATCGTTCTGAGTTAGGAGGCACCACTTCTATTAAAGAGTTCAAGGGCGGTGGACAATTGGAGTACAACTAGAGAGTCAAAGTGAGGGCAGATGGTTATGATCTTGTTTTAATCCCTAACCTAACCCTAACCCTAACCCTCACCCTCATCCTAGCCCTAACACAACTCTAATTGGCTATGATCTTATAACCAGAGGTTGGAATTGGATTTGTGTGTTGTAACAAAGATTGGTTTTGTGTATGTGTATGTATGTATGTAATAATTTTCAGTTATACCGAGCTAGACTCTAAGACAGAATTTTGAATATTATAATATTCCGTTATAATAAAGAGAACCACCATTATTTTCTAATGAAATAAAAATAATTTCTGAGTTGCTCATCTGCTACCTGAGAGAAATTCTGGGAAGGAGGTATTAAGAACCATAGTCCTATCATCTTCCTTACCAGAACACTAACTTCCAAGGGGAAGGCCTAGCTCAAGTTCAAGGGGGAACACCTATATCAAAGTCTTTTTTTTCTTATTTCTAAGACATACTTTATCAGCATATATCTAGGTTCCCCCCTTATTTTCTTGATTCTATTACCAAAATAATACCTTCAGTCAATCTTCTTTCCCGCTGTCTCATATAAATCTGTTTTCTTCCACAGAGTCTCTTTTAATAACACCTATCATTCTATAATTTATACATTTTGCTTGTGTACTTTGCTTATTATCTGTCTCCCTCATGAAACTGCAAGCTTGATTAAAGCAGGGAGTTTCATCTGTTGTGTTTACTACCGTTTCTCCATGGTTTTGAACAATGATGGCACACGGTAGATGCCTACTAAATATTTGTTGAAAACATCCCTTAATGAACCATGATGTCTGATGTTCAACTTAAAGCTGCTTTCTGTTCTTTTGAAACCTTCAATAACTTTTTTTTGCACACACAGCTTGAGGAATGAAGGCAGAAACGCAGGATAAAACTACAGGGTGAGCGTTATCTAGAAGGAATGTAGGCAACCTCAATCTAGTTCTTAGGAGGTAAGGCAACTGGGGTTTGGAATTTCCTGAGCACCTGGCTTGGGATTCAAATAATTTTATTTGAGTAATAATTTTAATTATTGAGTATTAATTTTAATAAAATTCAAATAATTTTATTTGAGTATTAAAAATATATTTGAGTATTAAAATATATTCCAATTGGGTAGGGCAGTGGAGTGCGTATGTAGCACAATGATATTGCAAGAAAGTCTTGGGTAAAGAGAAAAAAATATTTTAAAATATTCAATAAAAAGCAAAACTGTTAATAAGTTAAGTGAAATTCACAGGAAAAAAGGAAGCAAAATGAGTTTCGTTTAAGGGAAGAGACATATTATATCACTACTTGTGTCATTCTCAATATTACTGTGTGATAGTTTCTCAAAACTGGGGTGATTGGCATGATTGAAATAACTCACCTGAGTCTGAATCGAGGCTTCATTGATTACTATTTAGCTACCTATTTACTTTTTGACTACTATCTACTTTGTTTTCTATTTTGCCTTCAGAAGTGTACTGCCTGCTGTTTGGAGCCTTCTGACATTCCTGGAACATTTAGAACCTGAATAGCCAACAATGGAGGAGTCAAGGATGCTATTTGCAACAAAATGTGTGTTTGCCAGAGTGGTCTTGCAGGAGTATTTGAGCAGCATGCCTCAGCACGGTTATCCAGGGAGATGTTTCAGAGGATCACTTTCTAGGTTGGAGGGTGGATTAGCTAACCTTGCACTGTTCAATTTGCTGTTTTCCTATACATAATCCCTAATCCTGCCATCGCGCTCACCTTCTTCTTACCCCACTTTTCTATATAACTGTTCATCTCTCTCTCAGAATGTCAGAACATTGAGTTTCTTTTCCTGGGCTCTCTATTTCCCTTTTGACCTCTTAGTTTTACTCTGAATAGAGGATTGGAATTTTATTCTATGGCTCTTCCTTGATGATGTTCTGTGTGCACTTCACTGATATATGAGAAACACAAAACTTCAGCATAAAATTTCCTAGTTTGTGAGTCAACAGTGAAGGATAGGTACATAATGCAGCAACTTTTAGATACATAAAAACACTATTATTATTTCATACTGCTTGGTAACGTTATTCTCTTGTATACATTTTCAAAATTTAACTTTTGAGATGTGTTTTCTTCCCCAGTCAATGCAATACCTTTTCTGTTTTGTCACCTAATTTTTCAATCACTGACTTCCAGCTGATAATAGAAGAGAATGAATAATACCCCAGGTGTGTGCTAGATTCTGTGTTTGTATTGCAATAGTAGAAACTACTTGTACATAACGATAGTAGACCATTTCTCTAAACTGAGGGTTATTTAAGTTATTTGTATTTGTGATGTGACACATCTGCAGTATACCTCTGTAACAAGGAAATACTGAATTTATTGTAAAATTTCTTGATGAGGTATAGTATAATTCAATTTTGGTGTAAGTGCATACAATAGTTTATTCCTGTAAGTGATACAGAGAAAATATCTAAATATTGAGTAAATCCTTGTAATTTTTATGTTCACCGCTTTGTCAAAAAGATGTTATCTTCCCAGCAGCATCATGTTATCAAAGATGCAAACTTTAAATCAACAGTTGTTACACCTCCAGCAAGTCATGAATGTTTTCTGATTTATAGCAATCATTCTTTTTATATCTTTTCTCAGTCAAGCTGGGGCATTACAGTTATTTTCATGTAAAAGATCAAAACACTGTGGCTTACTGGTTCAAATAATCCACACCCAGTACTTTTAAAATTAATTGGCTATTGAAATAAATGTGACTTGAGGGCTCTTTTGATTAATAACATAAATATTGTTAACAAATACAAGGTAGAGACATTTACATAAGAATAAAATAGAAGATAACATAGACATAATGAAAAGAATCCTTTTTATGATTTATATTATAATGATATGCCAATAAAATATGACCATAAAAGCTGAAGAAATTTGTGGTATTTCAGGAGAGAAATATTACAGTTTTGTTTTTTGTTGGTTTTACATTCTCTTTTTTAAAAATCCACTTTGCCTAAATCAAACAAAGAAGGTTACCTTTTGGTGAATTTGCATAAATAATACTTTGAAGTTACAAACTACAGTACGCTAAAACTGACCTTATAGATCATAAAATTGTTTGCCCAAATTAATAATAATTAATCTGTTTCGATTTATAGTAAATTACAAGTGTAAATTACATACTGTATGAAAATATTTTCTATACAGCAGCTAACAGTTCTGGAAAGAACTTTTTGGAGCTAAATACTATTGCGTACTGATGATTCTGACTTACAGAGTCATGTGAGAGTAAAACTGTGCCACCCTCCTGGGCTGTAACCTTTATGGGAACAGAACAGCTGGTCTTTTCTTCTACGGAGCCTCTGGTGGGCTGAACCACCGAGCTTTCAGTTAGCAGCAGAGATCAGACTACTTTACCATGATAGCATCGGGGTTCCTAAGCACTATTATTGGTTCTATGTCATTGATGAGAAAAGTGAAATCCAGTGTCTGGGCCAGGGTCCAAGTCCTAGGTTGTTAAAACCTAGGTTTTTAAATCCAGAATTAAAAAACAGGATTTTGACTCATCTGAAGGAATAATTGAACAAACATAACCCTTAAACATTTTATTATACTGGCTTTGACTACAGTGTCTTAGAAAAAACTGGGAGAGTCTGATTGAAATGAAAAGAAAAGAGCTTTTATTGAGAGAGGCGTCAATTTACAGAGGATTCTTAACTGAGACAAGGGGGAGACAATTCACAGTGTTTATATATGGAGTTTTAATAAAAATTCAACAGTTGGTAGATATTTAAGTAATAGTTACAAAATTGGGTGATAGTGTATCTGATTGGAAGATTATACACAGTTTCTAAAGTGTTTTTTTTTTGTTGCTGTTTTTTTCTTTTTACAAAGTGATCATTGCATTGGGTACATTTGGCCTTCAATCATGAGAACTTCCCCTGCCTGCATGGCTGCAGGGTGGACATACATAATTCTAAAGTTTCTTTTGGGTAAGCATCTTTTCTGAGAAGTGTTTTGGACATTGCTTCCTAAGCGGCAAACAAAACTTTTCAGTAAGTAATGGAGAATTAAGATCTGAAGTTGCTTACTGAATGATTTTCTCAAGATAGAATAGAAATTACAGGAATGAAACACTTCCTTCCTGGTGCAGAGGTTATATTTGATTTGAAACAGAATTGTTAGCCTTGACCTTACCAGAGTCACCCTCCTACATTAAGAACCCTAAATTAATTAGAGTTGCTCTCCTCCAGCAGGGAAGCACGTTTGCCAAACCCACACCAAGAACCGACCGGCCGAAGAAGCCAATGTAGAAATGGCCATGTTTTTTACCAGGGAGACCTAAAAATGTGGTTTAATTATACTCAAGAAGAAGAAGCAAAAATTACAGGTAGAGGGATAACAGTTCTAGTTATTTTCCAAACTAATTTTAGCTTGCTTGTGGAGTCCTATGCACATTGCAATTGTGCTTAACATTCTCTCCAAGGCCACTTATTGTCAACAATCAAGAATCACACTTTGGACACATTTCTCGGGCTCGAATAAGACAACTTCATAACGTGGTTACGTTCTTGATAGAAGTGCTTTCTCAACACATTGATTGGTTTATTTTATTTATCAAACACACTAGTAACGTAGTAACTGTGTGCTAGCTACTGTTGTAGGAACTTTGACATATTCGATTTTTGAGATAAATTCTATTATTGTCTCATTTTATGATTAAGATGACTGAAGCATAGCTTAAATAACTTGCTCCCATAAAACGTAACCGGTGAATGGTAGAGATTGGACAGAAAACGGGTTGCATTCACAATCTGTACTCTTAACCACACTACATTAGGATTCTCTGTATCACCCCACTATTGCTACATTGTTGCATTTGGCAAACCACCTCCAAACGTCACGATTCAGCACAAGGATGCTCTCTTCTTGTTTACAGATCTTCCGTTTCAGTCAGGTTTACATGACTTCAGACGGGCGCAGCTGATGGCTCTGCTTTCAGTTCTAATCCAGGCTCCTCACCAGACTCTCAGCTAGGGCCCAGTCTATTCCATATGTGTGTGCAGAGAGGTTCACGCCCACGAGGAGCAGAAACAAGGGCAAGCTCTTCTCAGGTAGATCACCAGAGGACCAAGCTAAACTTAATAAGTACATTAACTCGCCTTTAGAGTGAGGCATGTATTAGCTAACACGACTTTACGCTAGTGAATTAGAGACATTCTCACTCTACATTTGTTTAATACAAGAAGAGCTTGTTGCTCCGCAGCACGCCATATGAGCAGACTTCCTCAAGCGTATTTGTGGATTCAGCTAGGCCTCCATGTATCCTGGCTATTCCTTCCTCTAGCAATCAGACATTGTTCCGTCATAAGGGAAGGTACAGAAAGAATGGGATTTGGCCCTGACGGTAGCATCCTTTAATTCTCTGTATTACATTGGCTAGAACTCAGACACATCGTTCCTAACTCTGAGGGAGAAAGGAAAATGAACTAGAGTTTGTGCTCCAAGAGGGTATTGGGTTTAGTTAGCATCTAGCCAATTTTGAACATGCAAAACGAATCACGTGATTATACAACAATGAGCAGATATCTGTCTACACTTGTTCTTCATGCTATAGCAGCATTAAGTGCATTAGAGAGGTACCTTAAATCCCTTACTAAAATGAAGACAGAATATTAGCATAAAATCAAATCTTTAGGATAATAAATTCAACAAACTACTAGGGGTTTTTTGTTGGTAGTTGGGTGGGCAAGGTGGTCTTATAAAAGTAAGAAGTCACCAGCCACCTCTTTGAATTCCTAGTTCACACTATCATGTAAAAATGAACTTGGAGTATGAAAATCCATAGTTTGCACCAGAGTGAAACAGTTAAAAATGTGTAAATGTGAGTTTTTGAAGTCTCAAAGCAGTTTGTGTCTTCTGAGAAAAATATTTTGAGAAGACATTGTTTTTTCCTAGAGCCATAAGAAACAGACATTGATCTTTGGTTTTTATGAAAGTACACTGCCTTTCTGCAGACTCTCAACTACATCACATCTTCCAAAATTAATCTTCCACCATTTTTTTTGTCAATCGTGACCAGTTAACACTCCATATCATTATTTAACCTCATGGTTTTTCTTTTCCTTTTTTGTATTCAGAAAAATAAAATTATTCATACGAGACAGATGGAAGATTAAGGATTAAATCTATGCTTCTCTACTGCCAAATTGAACCCCATTTTGAGTCAGAGCACCAGCTACACAGTGAACACAAGTATTCAATGAAGGAAGTTATTCACGATATGACTGGCCCATTACTAATGCAATTACTATAGCACTTGTTGCAATGACTACGAGTTCAATTACGTTACAGCAAAATGACTCCGAAACACAAAATGGATATTTCTGGTCTCGTTAGTTGCAGGAGGTTGGAGCACCTAAATCACATCATGTAGCTGTCACTTTTCAATAATTATTTATGTCAGAGGTATTATCGACTGATAAATCCAGTTATTCCTTGCTCCCCTGAAAACACTTAGCATATTGCTTTTTTGTCTCTCATTTTTGACAAGTACTTTTTGTGTCAAAAACAGATTATGTCACAGTATAAATCACTGCTTCAACCTCTGCATGCATTATTTTCTTAATGGAGATAAAATCTGTTATATTCTTTTAAAGTTAAAAAAAACCATAAAACACAACAATTTTTAAAAAGAAATGTCTGTTACTTCACATCCTAAACATTTAGCTTGATATATATAATTTGCTTTACCTACTGGTTATGCCACAAATATAATTGAACTTTGGATGAGGTCTTTTTGTGTCTGTGAGAATAACAAGGACAACACTAATAAGAATCCCTGCTTTAATCGATTTTGTTATTTTCATGGGAATGCCCGTATTTTGTTCCTACCAAAAGAAATCTTGCAATGTTAAAAAAAACCAAATTTACGTGTTTTTCTTTCTTTTTGGGTGTTTATTAGGTTTAGGTAGCCCTCCTGCAAAGTAGTCTTGTATTTTTCTTTCTATTTTAAGTAACGTGTTGGTTCCTAGGAAGAACTAGTCTCCAGAGTTGAAACAGCTGGGGCTTCAATATCCATATTTTTAAGCTGGAATAGCACCGTAAGAGCATTGCGGCTAGAAAAGAAGGAAATAAATCAGCCTGTGAGATGTTATCATTCACTTTACATCGTGCAAAACAAATACAGCTGCCATATTCTAACATCCACCATAGATAGATTGAAAATGTATATCATTATTTAACATGGTGCAATGAGGGAGAGGGCGAGAGCATCTATGGCTTTGAAAGTACAGTATTTTGGTAATATGTCTTATTAAAGCAAAGTAAATTGGCTACTGGATGGTAAAATTGCAAAGAGGTTATCAAAGTGTTGAATTGTAGAGACTCAAAATTATATGAATTTAGGAGTGGAGAAGATTTCGCTGTTTATTAATCTCTGAAATAGGTTGTAACACCATGTAACATTTTTAAAAATATGAAGAGGTATCACTAGGCTTCTATTGATTTTTCTTCTTAATACCTCTGGGGAAAATGACTGTTTCCTTTGGAGAAATGCTCTCTCCTCGTTCCCTTTCATCTGTATGTTCAGGGTCTTTGCTATTGGGGAGTGCCGCTGGCATTTCTGACGTCAGTGGCTACTGTCAGAAGAGTAGCTCACCCCGTGAACTAAGCCTAGTGATTCACCTTTTCTATGAACAATGCACGTGATTCAAGCCTGGACCATTTCCCCCCTGTTATTTACCTGTAATCTCTAGGAACATCTTGTGTCATGAGCTACTTCTCCTATTTTTTTCCTATTAAAATTTTCATAGTTTTATAGTTTCTATTTACTTCTCCGCTCCATTTTGAGTTGTTTTTTTGCACTGTGTATGAGGTTTAGGGCAAGATTCTTCTTTTTTGTTGATGTTACTATTTTCTTCTAATTCAATGGCCCATTATCCTAGTACTGTTTTTATGCATTTTCATTTCAATCCATTATTTAACTATTAAATATTTTCCAACATCTGTCAAAATCAATTAGTCATTTTTATAGCATTCTGTTTCTGGGTTCTTTATTGATCTTGATATCTTTCTCTGTGTCTGCAACATGTCATCTTAATTACACTGGCTATGTAGGAAGTCTTACAATTAAGTGAAATAATTCCTCCTGCTTTATTCTCATTTGTCACACTTGCTTTGACTCTTCAGGATCCTTCCCCTTTCCAAACATATATTATAATGAGCTTACTCATATCCAGAAAACAGTCTTCTGGAATTTTGATTGGTATTGTTTTAATTCTATAGGTCAATTTTTGGAGAATTGACATGATTATTGGTTGAAACTTTTGATATTAAAACATTAGATGTCTCTTCATTGATTTATTGAATTAGTATTATATAATTCTGAGAATACAGACTCTATACATGGTTTATTATCGTAATTATTATTTCCTATTTTGTTGTTTTAGATATTTTACATGAACTAATTTTGATATTTTTTATTCCAATTCATTATTACTAGTTCATAAAAATACATTCTTTTAATTGATCATGTGGCCTGTAACTTTGCTAAACACCAGTTCTAACAGGTCCTTTGTAGATTCTTTGAGATATTTTTACATTAAAAATATTTCACCTCTGAAAAGGGTTGGTTTTATGCCTCCTGCTGTGTTTTTATGTTTTTTAAAAAAAATTTCTCCTTCCTTTCTTTGCCATATTTTCTGTCTAGGGCTGATTAAAGTAGAAATTCTTATCCTTTCCCCAACTTTTGGGATGAAGCATTTAGGTTTGCATCATTAAATACAATGTTAGCTACAGATTTTTGTATATAACTCTTATCAGGCTAAGGGAATTGTTATATGTTCCTATTTTATTAAGAATTTTTATCTAGAATGCCTGTTGAATTTAAAAAAAGGCTGCTCTGCACTAATTGATCGAATCATCTGCTGTTTTCTTTAAGGCTGCTAATCAGATGTATTCTATTGATTGATTTCTGAATGTTGAACTGCATTTGCATTCTCTGATGCACTCCACCTGACTTTCCTATTCGTCAGTTTATATATTGCTGAAATTGGTATATGGATATTTCTGAGAGTGTTTGTATTTATGTTCATGAGGTCTGTTTATCTGTTTCAGTTCTCTTGAACTCTTTGCTCGTTTGCTAGCAGGGGAATGTTGGCATCATAAGATGAACAGAGAAGTGTTCCCATTGCCCCTATAATTTGGAAAGTTGTGTAGAACTGGTGATAGTCTTCATTAAAAGGTTGATATATTTCACTGATATATACCAGTGAAATGGGGTTCTGGAGACATTTTTGGTTTTACTAATTTATTTTAATTCTCTCTAAGCACAAGATTTTTCTCATTTTTGGATTAATATTAAAATGACCAAAAATATATTTTCTAGCTCCAGTCTCATAGATTCTGATTCAATAGGTAAAAGTAAAAACCATAACCCTGTATTTTTAGTAATCATTGGTTTCAGTATTCTAGAATCCTTACTATAGATTAATATGTCTGACTATGTGCACATGAACTCACATGTTGCCATTTTCTTCAAATGCTTCAATTTCTCTCTTTACTCTAGGTTTTTGCCCCAAGATTCTACTGACACAGGCCTTTCAGAAGGTGACCAATGATTTTCACATAACTGTAACAGGCAATTCCAAATCCTGTGCTATTTGGCACAGTTTAATCTATAGTGAAATTCTTCCAATGTGGAATTCTTCGTTTGGATTCCAGGACACCAGTTGCTTTTGTTTCTTCCCTATGGTCTCACTGGCTGATCCCTGTCATTGTCCTTGATTTTTGCTCCTAATCACTTAGACCTCATTCCTCGTGTTCTGTTTGTATCTGCAACCTTCTCTGGAGGCTCTCCATATGTCCTATCCGTGCTAATGATTCTCACATGTGTATCTTCATCCCAGATGCCTCCTCTGAATTCAGGACTTACATATCTAACTTTTCAACAGTTCCACTTAGAAATCTCATAGGTATTTAAATGTAATATGTCCAAAATAAAATTCCTAAAATTATCTCCAAATCTACTCTTTCTGTAGCCTTTCTCATCATAGTAAATGACAACTCCATACTTCAAATTGCATAGATTAAATTTTTTATATTTTCCTTTTAAAAAAGGAAGCTTGGGAGCTCTTACAGATATTGGAACAATCCATATTTCAATTAAAATAAGCATAATTGTACAAATGCTACCACGATCAGTTTCAATATATTTTCTTTCTTCTTAAACTCTTTGATATCAGCTTCCCTTTATTCCCCCTTCCCCACCCTACCCCCAGAGACCCTGTTTTATTACATATTATTATTTGCTGTATCTTACACCATCCAGTGAATCCATTGACCAGCAATTCTGTTATTCCTTCTCCTCAAGTGGGGTTATACAGTCATCATTACTATCAGATCCCAATTATCCCTCCCACCCCCCTCGCCAGTCTTCCAGACACTCAGGGAATCTTTACTCTCATTACTGTTACAGAAGGGTTATCTACTTAGCTTTCATGCATGGAGCGCTCTTAATTGTACAGATGAACATATGCAGGCCTACAAGTTTAATGAGGCAAATCAAAGACCATAATAGTAAGGGGAAGAAATGTTACAGAATTAGAGGATAGTTATGTGTTTCATCAGTGTTATCCTGCTCCCTAGATTTAACATTCCTACCGTGTGGCCCTTCTATGAAGTACTATCTAATTATCTTAGAGGTGGGTTTTGGGTCTCAACTTTGTCCATGCTCTTCCCTTCATTTGATAGCTTGCTTTTGAACATCTGATACCCATTCCCATTGACACCTCATGATCACACAGGCTGGTGTGCTTCTTCCATGTGGACTTTGTTACTTCTCAGATAGATAGCCACTTGTTTATCTTCAAGCCTTTAAGGTCCCAGGCACTATATCTTTTGATAGCCGGGCACCATCAGCTTTCTTCACTACATTTGCTTATGCACCTGCTTTGTCTTCAGCGATCGTGTTGGGAAGGTGAGTATCACACATTGTCACATTATTAGAATAAATCATTCTCATACTGAGGTAAGGTTTAAGTAGAGGCCCAAAGTTCATCTGCTTATTTATTGAGTTGACACATGTATACATACATAGACAGATACAGTTATTTTTATATCTTTATATATTTACATTATATATGTATATTTATACCTTTATCTATAATTGTTACTTTCTTCTTCTTTCCCCTGTTCTGTCTGCTGTATTTCTCACCTTGCATCATTCAAATACTATCCTTAACCCAAGTCCATCACCCCATCATTTATACTCTATTTCAAGCCATCATCAAGTATTGTTTATATTATTGTAACAATGTGTATAATAAACACAAATAACCCTCTTGAGAAGTAAGGTTATTTCCTTCCTCTGTTCACAGTCCTTCAGTGGTGAAACTCATCACTCAGGGTGAAAGGGATAAGACGGTCCCTGCTACTTCATTAACCTCATTGCTTCCTACTCCTGCTCGCTCTCATTTCGCTGCCGTCATGTGAACTTACACATGCCAACGAAGCTCCCGAAGAGTCTTTACTCTTCCTAGTCCACTACCTATCATGTGCTTTTTCTGGAGAGATATAAGGTTTGCTTGCTCACTTTTTTTGTATCGCTACTTAAATGTATGTGAGACCATGTGCCCACTCCCATGATATCCAGTCTTCCTTAGCTGGTTTTATTGTGGTCTTTCCATTGTCCTTATCACAAACACATACATGTGCATATATGTACATGTATATAAATATGTATGCATATACATATGTGTATTCTGTCTTCCTCCTCCCTTTCCTGCCCCTCCTAGAATACAAACTCCATCTGAGCTTGGCAGTTTTCTCTATCATTCATTGCTCTGTCTCAAGTATCTGGAGCAGGAATCAGCAACCTTTTGAGATGGAGAAGCCACTCCTGTTCCTCACAGCAATTTACAAATTATTCAAGAGCCATAAGTATATTTTCACAAACAAATGAAACTAGTACTATCTGAATAGTATCCATTAAAGGAAATGATGTTCGTTTCATTTTCATTTTCAATTTTACTTCAGATCCCTGGGTGCCTTCTGAAGGAACTGCATATGGCATATCAGCTGACCCGGATCTAGAACAGTGTCTGCACAGGAAACTCATTTCACATCCAAACTAAGTCATTCCTTCCTCTTTTATTAAAGTTTTATCGGGCTTTACTCTCACATTTTACCTCTTGATATCTTTAGATTCTGATGCTTTTACTGTAGACTTCAAAGGATTTTATATTAAAAGAGGATAAAGAAGTAATAACTACAGAGTAGTTTCTCTCACAGTTTATTTTCTTTCTAGGGATTGCAAATATTAGCACACACAATTCCGAACCTTTCAGGAAATTTATTAATGATGAGAACAGGTTGGTTAATCCATAATTGATATTCTCTGTTGCCCCTTTGTTGGTGTCATGAGCTACGTAAATGATGAATGCAGCTTCTCTGCGACCGATACTTCTTTTCTGGAGAGACAATGGAGGTGGTTTAACTCCGTTTACTCACTTTGATCCTGGGAGATTTGGGCCTGGTAAGACAAAATCTTGGACAAGAACAAGTGACTTTTCCACAGGGGCTATACCATTTTTGCATTCCCCTCAGTAATAGAGGAAGGTTCTGATTTCTCCACATGCTTATTAAGCCCTTACGTTCAGTTATGAGGCTCTATTTATCATTTGAAGTTACTACATTTATTATCCTTTTTTGGCCCATTGATGCACACATGTTCAAGTCTATGATGTTACTAACTCCGTTCGTAGCAACTTCCTCATGGAATACCACTGTCAATTATGTCCTCTTGCTATACCATGATCTCGAAACTGCAGTAACCATAAACTTGGAGGTCAATGAAGCTACTCCATAGGTTTGATATTAGAATGGGAAATTTTACAGAAATGTATTTTAGATTCTATTGTAAATAATATATTTAACAATACATTTGAAAATTCAGCTCTTAGCCGTCACTTAACATACCTTAACATACTCTTCTTTTGGCTATTAATTTCCCTTCATTAATGATAGAAGTAAGCATTCCTGGTTAAATGCTCAACGACTAAATGAAAGATTGGCTGTTTGAACCCACAAGTTACTCCACAGAGGAAAGATGTGGCCGGCTTCTTCCATAAATATTACACCCTGCCAAATATGGGGCTGCTCTATGACCAACTGACTCGCCTACAGAAGTCATTTTGTTTTCTTAAAATAGATGAAAATAACTATTTTCTATAAATATATACACGAATTGCTAAAAAGGCATCACCATCTCATTAAGAAATCAATTTCGCAATTAAATATTACTTTATGTTTCTAATTATAATGATTTCGATATGTTTTTGATGGATTAGATACTAAAAGTAATTTTGTTGCTGTAAGGTGTTGTTGAATCAGTTCTAACTCCTAACGACTGTGTACAATGGAAGGTAGCACCACTGGCCCTGCACCGATTCAAAAGGAAACTCACTGTACTTGATGGGTCCATAATTATTTGCAAAGTAAAAATAAACGTTACATACATATTTTACTGATGAAAATGTGATAGGGGGTCAATAAAAGACTTCCAAGAACAATATTCAAGATAGTGTTCTGAGAACTAAGAGGTTATATGATTTACATAGGAGCCTTGGTGGCATAGTGGTTGGGCTGCTAACCAGAAGGGCACGGTTGGAAATCACCAGCCACTCTGCCAGAGGCCTCGGGGCCTTCCTATGCCCATCAGAAGTGACAAAACGGAAACTCCCAAGTCATCTCTACCTAGTCCTTCTGCATCAACTCAATGGCAGGTTTGGTTTCTGATGATTTCGATGTTGCACGAGCTAATAGTCCGGGCCTGGCTCTGGAATATGTTAGCGCTTAGTGGTGATCGTGAGTGTGCCGAGAGGGATTCGCTTTATGTTTCATTTTCAAATTATATTATTAGCAGTTTGTCCATATCTACTATAGATCCCCCGGCACATTCATTAGCCCTGTTGCTTTCAGTGGAGCCAATCTTTTACAATGTAGAGCATTTCTTTTCCTTTTCTGAGTATCCTAATTGCCATGTGGGACAAGCCTAAATCGTGAGCGATAACATTCACTCATTTTCCACTTTACTCTTGTTCGTAACCTTGCTTCACTTCTGAATCAATATTTCTGCCTTTCCTTTGTATGTAGCTGCTAACAGTGTCAGCGATTCTGCCTTCCTCGGGAGCCATGAAGCACATCATGGAAATATTTTCTAAGGAAAATTGCAGAGAGATAATGCTAAAACTCTTGAGAGTTGTGCTCTTACATGATATTGCATGTTGCTGCCTATGAGTTGAAACATATTTGTTACTTTGTACATTTAAAAATAGAACAAACCGTACCATTAATATAAATGGTTATTATGCCTAGCCAGGCATACATATTTTAGTTTTATATTTTGACCGGGCAGTGCGATCCCTTGTACCCAAGAGGAATTAGATTCCCCTTGTCTTACCTGTGGGAAGCGTTGTGTTCTCTACGTACCATTCTTCAATTGGATTTTTGCACTCTGCACTAGTACATGTACATGTGTCAGATGTTCTGAGTAGATGTTATGTGGCATATGACTGCAAGATCAAATTCTTTGGGGACAGAGGACTAACAATATAATTTTAAAGAGGAAAAAGAATGGTAGAAATTTTCTGACTACCAAAGAGGAGCTTTATATTTATATTTCTGTGGTGTTTAGGCCATTGGCTTATATTAAACATAATGAAATGGGATTTTTAATTGAAAAACAATTTATTTTATATCCCTTAAATCATTAATCATAAAAGTGAAAAAGTGCTTGGAAAACAAGTAGGGAAATAGGAATGAGACAAACAGTCTTTGAACAATTATTTTACCCTTGAGAGATAGCTTAGTTTTGTTTTTTGCCATTCATTCAAAAAATAAACAAGCAAACAAAATATCTATCAGATTCCTTAAAAGGTACCTTTTAATATTTGAGTGGAAACACAGAAAATGACTCTTTCAACATTAAATTATCTATATTAGGCTAATTTATTACTTTACTATTTATTATAAATTGGGCAGATATAAAAGCACACCAGTTTTCCATCAAAGAATTTATTAATGTTTTGGTACATAGCATTAATTTCAATAATGTAACATCATTTACCCCACTTTCATATTTCCCGTTTCAATTCCTTTTTTTCTCACCCTTTTGAACTCTGCCGCTGCCCTTTTCACTACAAGTGGTGGCTTATTTAAGGTGTGCATATCTCTTTAGGGTCAGTGTTCTCCTTATTGACCTCACAACCGCTTGGCTAAAATACTGAGCCACGGAGGTAAGTTCATTTCCAGACGTGGAAGGTGACTAAGGGCCGTAGTCTTGGGTTCCACTACTCTCTGCACCACCAGTAAGGCTTCTCGTTATGATTTTGAGATCTCTTTCAGAACAGTTGTTTCTAGTATTCCAGTACCATGTAGTTCTTCTCCTCTTAGGGCCACAGAGGTTGTCTATGATTTATCATTACAATGGACTCAATTGTTTCCATGCATCCTCCGTTTTCTTCACTCCTCTCATCCATTCATAGAGAGACCAAGTTCCATATGAGGCAGCTCTTCTGGAGTGTTTGGAGCCCCAGTGACACAGTCAACAGCTTGTTTTATTGATGCTTTGCTGTTTCATTTATTTCTGTTCTAAACTTCTTTTTCTTTCAGTAATTATAGGCCTATTTTGCTGTTCTTATCCTAATTGTTGTAGATATTGGGTTACGATGTTGATTTTATTCATTCGATGTGGTACTCATTGCTTTAAATTGCCTCTGAGCACTCTTTTTGTTGTGATCCCAAAACATTCTGATATGTTGTATTTTCACTATCACCTGATTCAGTAAATCTTAAATTTTCATTTCTTCTATTACCCAGTTTTTAAGCAAGTTGTTATTCAGTTTCCATGTATTTTACTCCCACTACCCTCAATCTTCCAATTGTTTACTTTTAATTTTATAACACTGTGAGCTGAAAAGATGCTATGTTGTTTTCCTATTTTTAAGAATTTCTCAAGGCTTGCATTGTGGCCTAAATTAAGCTCCTTTCTGGAGAATGTTCCATGTATTCTAGAGAAGAATGTATATTGTGGTGTTGTTAGGTAGGATGTTCTATATACATGTATGATGTTAATCTGATAGAACTGAAGGCAAACAATTAAAGTCTGTAGTTAGAATATTAAAAGATTATATGGACAAAATATTAAACATAAAAAAACCCCAAGCCTTCTTTCCATCATGTAAATTCCAACTGACAGTAATCCTATAGATAGAATATAACTGCCTCTTTGGGTTTCTGAGACTTTAAATCTTTAAAGAAGTAGCCCGCCTTGTCTTACAACAATACAGGAGGCACACATTATGATGGAAGAAACACACAGTTAGTGCACCAAAAATAACTGATGGATATTCAATCCTTTCAAGAGATGGCATGTGATCAAGAACCAATGGTATAGAAAGAAGTCTAAGCTTCCGGAAGTCATCAGTGACAAATAAGGCTCCTGGAATGGATAGACTACCAACTGACATGTTTTAATAAACTGTTGAAGCCTTGGAAACCCTCACGCTTCCTTGCCAAGGAATTTGGCTAACCAATTGGAAGCTATTCATATATGTGTCTATTCCAGAGAAAGGCGACCCAAAAGAGTGGAGACGTTATTGAACAATATAATCAATATTGCACACAAGTAAACTTGTGCAGAAACAATTCAACCATGGTTGCATTAGTACATTGCCAGAAATTCAAGCTGGATTGAGAAAAGGACGCAAAATGAAAGATATTATTGCTGAGAGCAATTTCATTGTGGCTGAAAACAGAGAATATCAAAAAGAGGCTGACTTGTGGTTGATTAACTATGTAGATACATTTGTCTGAGTGGCTCATAACAAACAATGGATAGCCTTGAGAAGAATGGGAATTCCAGAACTCTTCATTGTGCCCCCGCATAACCTGTATGTGGACAAGAGGCAGTATTCAAACAGAAAAGGGGAATGCGGTGTAGCTTAAAAACAGGAAAGTAGCATGTCCGGGTTATAGCCTTTCACCCTACATATTCATGCCTGCTGAATAATCTGAGAAGCTGGATATCAATAAGACTAGAATCAGTGTGGGAGAAAGTCTTATTAACAAGCTGTCATTTGAAGATAACACACTCGCTTGTTGAAAGTAAGAAGGACTGGAAAGATTCGCTGAGACACAATACCAAGGAGCTCAGCTTGCGGTGTGGATTGCAACTCAATGTCAAAAACCAAAACCAAATATGTTCACCACTGGATGAAAGTCAGCATCATGATAAATGGGGAAAAAATGAAGTGCTCAGGATTTCATTCTGCTCATATTCACTTTCAATGCTCTGGAAGCAGCAACAGGGAGTCAAACAGTGCGTTGCACTGGAGAAATCTGCTGCACAAGCCTGTTTTTCAGTCTGGAACAGGAAGGCTCTCACTCTGAGCACCAAAGTACATCTGACCCAAGTTATGGTATTTCCAGTCACCTCACATCTATCAAAAAGTTGGGCAAGGGATAATGAAGACTGAATGATGTGTGGAATTATGGTGTTGGCGAAGAATATTGAAAGTACCATTGTCTGCCCAAAGAGCAAACAAATCTATATTGCCTAAGTACAATCAGAATGCTCCTTCGAAGCCAGGATGGTGAGATTTCATACTCTGGAAATGCTCTTAGGAGCAACCAGGCCTTGCAAAAGGACAGCAGGCATAGTGAACTCGAAGGTCAGCCCAAAAGGAGAGTCTCAACACAGTTAGGGATATGGGACAGCTAGGATGTGGTTTCCCAGTGAATTTCTCTAAGGAGAGCCCTTGCTACTCCTAAAGAACGAGCAGGGGCACCATTAAGATGGACATGGGTCTGGTTACTTCTGGCCATTTTTTCACTAATTTAGGTGTACAGTTTTCTTAAAACTTCATATTAAGTTCCAGGAATCACCAAAACTTACTGGGTACTCTGTACCTCAAGAAAATCTGTCAAAATTATCCCTTTGGAATAACAGAAAACAACGGCATGACCCCCTAAGATGACTTGTATTTTACTGGTCAGTAGATGCCTTCAAAAGTCAGTTTTGATTGGACTTTTTTTCCCTTCCCCTCCCCCCTATTCCACCCACTAGCCGATTGGATTTTTTTTAAGGTACTCTAATGAGGCTAAGATAAACACATTACTGAGAGAACTTGCCTGCAGTCACACACTGATCACAGACATATTTAAATATTTAATTTGGAATATATCATGCATGTGAATCAACTGGAACTCTCGTAGCAATAACTTTGTACTTACTTTGTATTTATATGTAATCAGCCACTCATGTCGCTGATCCTACTTTTCTCCCCAAACCTCAACTTTAGTGGGAAAAAATTAAATCACTCTATTCTCACACACCTTGAAGGCTACACATTATTCAATTTTTCATCTGAGATATCCTAGTGCTGCTAGAAGTTTCCCAAGTCTCTTCTATGAAAACACTATGTTCTGATTCCTACAAGTATTCGCAGGATATACTTTTCCTTGCAAAAAATAAACTTTTACTCCTATGGATATGTTTACCTATCTGTAAACCTTAAAACAATTTAATTTACTACTCTTTCAACATTTCAAAAAATGATTAAGTAAATGAAGCATATGACTTTACAAATTACATTTTTTTACATTGCATTCTTCTAGTAAGGAAATTATTGTTAAAATTTTTGGTCATTATTTAAATTTACACAGGTACAGATAAGTTGATTAAAATTGATATGCACATATATATTTAATTTTAGGAGAAGCATATAATATATTAGGTTAAGTTTAAACAAATATTTTTCACAACAATAAAGTCTAAAATGCCATGATGTATTTAACCACACCCTAATGGTTTTTCCGCAAGATGTTTTCAAAGTCTTTCTCTTAATCACATGCAGTGTGACAAAGAGCGTCCTGGTGAAAATATCACTGCGTGTGTTTGATTATTTCTCAAATATAGATTCCTAAAGTGGGGTGACTTGGTCAATGATTTTACATGCTAATGTTTCAAAGATATTGTCTCCCCAAACAAAACTATTTTACATTTAGATAACAGTGGAAAAAAGGTTTCTTACACCTTCTGCAAAAATGCATATTTTCAACTTTTAAAACTTTTTGCCAAGCAAGTAGGTGTGAGAAGCTGCAAGAAGTGTGACTTCATGTGGACATTGGCATTTCTCTGTAGCATATTGCTCTGCAGAGAGAAGTGGCATGTCTATAATTTGAGTTTCAGTAATGCTGAGTTACTTTTTCTCCCCCTTAGGCCATGTTTATCTGCACAATATCAGTTGGATATGGATTTTGATTCCCCTCTGTCTCCAGAGAAACATATTTTCCTGCTTTCTTTTTGGATCATTTCCTCCTTTCTATTTTCATCTTCAGGAGCTCTGGTGGCTTAGTGGGTCAGCGGTTTGAACCCATCAACAGTTCCACGGGAGAAAAATGAATGCGTCTGCATCTGCGAAAATGTGCAGTCTCTTAAACCCAAAGGGGAAGTTCTACTCTGTCCTATAGGCTTTCACTGAGTCGGAATCAACTTGATGGCTGATTCTGGGAGTATAGTATAATTAGCATAACAAATGATTCCTTGTCTCCAAACAGGATTTACATCTACAGGTTTAGAGGTTAAATTTACAACATATATTTCAGGGTAACATAATTTAACCCATAATATTATTAATTCTTTTTTTATGTTGGACACAGAATATTGGAGTTAAGAACCAGTGAATTGAGGTGAGTGAAGAGGAAACTGACTTTTTCAGTGTTACACACGTTTGTATTTGACACACTAAATTCTACTTGTTTGGGAAGTTCAGAAAAGGAAGCAGGAGCAATGGGGAGCAGATGACCGCTGTTCCAAGATTGTAGACTTTGTGCTTGTTGGCCTTTGCTTCCAATTTCTTGCTTTAAGGGTGCCCAGTGAATAATGGGTGGCCTGGGACTACCAGATATTTACTATGTGAATACACTCTGCTTATTTATGACATGTGTTAGCCTGGCAGTCATGGTTTTGCCTTTGGTGAGTGAGTGTTATTGAAAGTGTTGCCCTATCCGCAATCCTCGCTGCTCCTGTGAATAGTGGCCAGTCACTTACGCACTGAACTTGACAGATCAACAATTCATGTATTGCTGTCTGAAAAGCTGACCTGTACGTGAACAATATCCTTTTCTCAACAGTTTTCAAAGTCTATACCTCTGGCTAAACTAATGAGACTATCAATAGGATTGCCTCCTGTCCATGGAGATGATTTATCATATTCTCTATCAAAAATAATGATGGCCCCAAAGTGACCAGAGACCTGTATTATTAATGGATTTTGGACGCACACTTAAGCATAGTCACAGTCTAAGAACACCTAGGTCTCATGATGTAATACTAGCCTTCTTGAGGAGAGCCCTGCGGATAAGGGCGCTACTGCAGAGTATGGGGAAGAAACCCGATGGTGCCTGGCATACAAATGAATACTATCTTGGGTTTTAAATTCTCGTCTCCAAGCAAGCAAGCATCTAAGTGATGGGTCAACTAAGTCCACATGAAAGAAGCGCATTAATCTGTGCGATCCAAGGATTGCAAATAATCAAATCCATATCAGATCTTAAATTGTGAACACCTGGGCTTAAAAAGCTATGGAGGAGAATGGACGCCCAAAATCCATTTACAGGGTCCCCACGCCGAGTGAGGCATCCTTGAATTCCCTCTGATGGCACTGCACCAATGGAACATTGCTTCCCCACAGAGAGTAGTATAAGATCAATTATGACAGATGTAGTTAATACCTTATCATTTGATCCCTATATGATCCATTTGAAAGCTGTTTCCATTTTTAATACTTTCTTTTCTATTAAGATTTTTTCCTCTGTCTCATTTTGTCATTGTTTCTGTTTGTGTTTTGTATGATTTTCTCTTTATGAAATCCAGAGTGGGTAACTCTATTGACAGTGACTGCATTAATAATCATCCGCGGGCATGGCAGGAGATGTTGGCTGCTGGGGTAGGATGCTAACAACAATGGGCATGAGAAAAAAGAAAATGTTCTGAAATTGACCATGGTGCTGATTGAACAATCCTTCTCAATATGCTCTATTAATGGTATGGCATGTGAATTATATCCAATAAAATTATTTAAAAAAGAAACATGTAGATCAGCACTTCTCAAATTTTTATATTATCAAAAGTTATTGAGGGCCTCAAAGTACTTTTGTCTTTGTGAGTTATAGTTATCCATGTAAACTATGAGATTAAAATGTATTTATAAAATATGTTAATTAATGTAAAAAAACGATTCGTTTATATTAATATAAATTATTTGTATTTTATTGAAAAATAATAGTTCTCCAATTAAAGATGACATTAAATGAGAAGAATGCCATTTTTTTACCCTTTTGAAAATCTCTAAAATGTGTGACTCAAGAGAAAACAGGTGTATTCTCATCTTTGTATCTGCTGTCTATCGTTGCAATATATGCTTAAATTGAGAATATAAATGAAATTTAATCTTTTACATAGTTATATAAATATAAAAGAAAAGGATACTTTAGAAGTCCTTTTAGATCAGTAGTTCTCAGCCTGAGGGTCATGAGAAGACTCAGCACTATCTGGCCCTTTCAGGAGATACCTGTACCCAATCTGTCTGCTTTTGTGAACAATGTAGCGACTTAAAAAAAATTCCACAGATACTGCATTAAAAAACATACCTTAACCAGCAGTTCTCAGCCTGTGGGTTGTGACCCTTTTGGGAGTATGACCCTTTCGCAGGGGTAGCCAAAGACCATCGGAAAACATATATTTCCAATGGTCTTAGGAACTGAGACACCGCTCCTCTATCCATCTCCAGGCGAGTCCACCCACATGCAGATACGCCCACATACGAGCACCCAGCAAGAAGACTGTTACCCATGCTGTACCATGCTTCAAGACAAAATTTCATTTATTTGTAATTAGAAATATGTCACAAAATATAAATATATGTTGTTTTTGTGATTAATCACTATACTTTAATTATGTTCAATTTGTAACAATGAAAATATACCCGGTATATCATATATTTACATTATGATTCATAACAGTAGCAAAATTGCAGTTATGAGTAACAATGAAAATAGTTTTATGGTTGGTGGTCACTACAACCTGAGGCACTGTATTGAAGGTTGTGGCATGAGGAAGGTTGAAAACAAGTGGTGGTTTCTTGAAGGTTAGTTATAATGTGAAATCTACAGTTTGTCAATGTTTTTGTAATCTATTATATTATGTGCTATTGATCCATCCTGTTCTTTTACTAGATCTTTTACCCACGCATGACCTTGTAACACTATGCATGGCCACTTGTAAATGATTGATTTTCTGAGTCATGTAGGGTTTCCAAATGTTGCTACACTGCTTTGTACCATATAAAAAACTTTTTAGCCTAAGTATAAATTTCTTTAGAAAAATCATTAAGCCTTTTTATAGGCAGCAGTTTCACTGTGGCAGGAACACACTTTGCAAATTTCTAATTTTTCACTTCAAGTTCACATTTGATCATTGGCAACTGTTAGTGTATTGTTTTCCTTAAAGTGACAGCTAATTTGGTTTGTTGAGAAAATTTCTGCCAAATGCTCCTGTAGAAATAATTATTTTTCAGTCTTTAATTCAAACAAAAATTATGTTCATGCTAGAGTGATTAGTTTCATTCAGGACCTAAGCAATCACACAAATCCCTCTCTTGGAGACAAGTCATTTTATACAACAGTGTAAAAGTCCTGGATGTGTTTCTTTCATCTTGGTGCATAGAAGAGTAAAGGGATGTTTCTAAGAGTTAATATTTAATAACATTCATCTTTTTCTAATTAAATAATGGACATTATTTAATTTTGGGGGGTGTTCTCTTACCACGTGTTGGTGTGCGATGGTTGTAAGTTGCCGTGGAGTAGGTTCTGATGCTTACAACCCCATGTCCTACAGAATAAAACAATGCCCAGCACTGGCCCAGTGCCATGGTTTGAGTCCATCCTTGCAGTCATCAACCAGCAGCATTGGTCCATCTCCTTGACAGTCTTCCTCTTTGTTGTTGATCTTCTACTTGACTAAGCTTGAAGTCCTTTCCAGGGACTGGTTGGTCATATGCCCAAAGTACATGAGACATCGTTTCACCATACACACTTCTAAGGAGCCTTCTGGCTGGGTTTCTCCCATGAAAGATTTGTTTGTTCTTCCAACTGCCCATGGTACTTTCAATATTTTTTGCCAATACCATAATTGAAATAAATGCATCACATCTTCTTCGGTTTTCCTTATTCGTTGTCAAACTTTCACATGCATACAAGGTAATTGAACATAGCAGGTCTTAATCATGTGGTAGTGAAAAGTTCAACAACTGGGGTAGCTTGTCCCACTTTCTTAATTCATGCTGCGACTCCAGAAACTTTACTAAGCATTAATAAAAATGTCGTCTTAACGTTTTAAAAAAATGACATCTCTGCTTTAGCCTTTTAACTTTTGACCTTGTGGACCCCTGAAAATGTACAAGGGGCTTCCCGTGGTCCATGGACCAAGTTTTGACACCCCACACTAAAAAAAAATGGTTCTCAATCCTGGCTGCATGTGACAGTGTCTTTCACATTGCAGGCCCTCAGATTACATGCTGGGATTATATTGGGAAACCTACAAGTACATAAACTTTTTAAAAAATTAAATCACCTTATATAACTATGGTACTTTGTGCAGAATATGGGCCAAAGCAATTTCAAGAATCTCTTTCTCAGACTTACAGAGAATTGAAAATATTTTGGAACTTCATTTATATTAGGTATAGAATATTTAGATACCCCAAACCAAGTCCACTGCCAGTGAGTTCCTTATGACTCAAAATGACCCTGTCTGGGGTTTCTGAGACTGGAAATCTTTATGGAGATGGACAGTCTCACCCTTCTCCCTGGAAGCAGCTGGTACATTTGAATCACCGACACTGAAATTAGAAGTCCAACATCTTACCCACAGCACCACACCAATGTAGACAAATGGAAAACAAACTATAAATCAAAAAGTGAAATTTTTATTTAATGCCTTTTCATATTTATATACAATTGAATTGCTCTTAAAAGATACCTTTGCTAAGTCTTCATACAATTTCCCTTTTTTGGCTCCTGAAGCCAACTTATTTCAGAGGGTAAATCATTCTAAATATGTTAGAATGTTAGGGAACAGAAAGTAGAGTGAAGGCATAAGATTTAGGGTTCACTAACGAAGCAGTAGCTGCCCTGACTCTTCTTGAGTATGGGAGGGGGTAGAATTGTTGGTCTCCTTTAGTCACTCCAGGAGAATCAGAACATTTTTATTTAAGGCACTTGCCTTGGTGTATCTGAAATATGGATATTTTGTTAAGAAACTATGTTGCTTATAAGTTTGGAGTCCATATTAGTAGATATCAGCTTTCTTATTTATTCCATTGATGGGAAGTTTTAGGTTTTAAAAGTAAAATATTGAATTTCTAATACATTAAATTAAATACTTGTTTATTTTTAATTTTATTTTATTGTTCAAAACAAAGGCAGGTACTGGCTGTAGACCGACCATCAGTTTCTTTATTTTCTATTTTAAATATCATTTTATTAGGTTCTTACGGTCCTTAAAGCAATCCTTACATCAGTTGTATCAAGCATAATTGTAAATATGTTGCCATCATTATTTTCTAAATATTTACATTCTACTCTGTCTCTGGTATCAGCTCCTCATTTTACTCTCCCTCCCCCAACCTTGTGACCCCTTGATACATGATAAATCATTATTAATTTCATATATTTTTAATAATTTTATTGGGACTCATACAACTCTTATCACAATCCATACATACATCAATTGAGTAAAGCACCCTTATAGGTTCATTGCCCTCCTCATCATTCTCAAATTTCATCTTCTGCTTGGGTTCCTGGAATCAGCTCATTTTCCTTTTTTCCCTCCCCCTCCCTCGCAGCTCCCCCCTCCCTCATGAACCCTTAATTATTTATAAATTATTATTTTATCTTATCTTACACTGCCCGGTGTCTCCCTTCACCTCCTTTTCTGTTGCCCATCCCCCAGAGAGGAGGTTATATGTAGATACCCGAGATCGGTTCCCCCTTTCTACCACCCCCTTCCTTCCCGGTATTGCCACTCTCACCGTTGGTCTTGAGGGGTTCATCTGTCCTAGATTCCCTGTGTTTCCAGATCCCAACTGTGCTACTATGCATCCTCTGGTCTAACCAGGTTTGCAAGGTAGAATTGGGATCATGATAGTTGGGGGCAAGGGGGGGGACGGGAAGAAGCGTTTAAGAACTAGAGGAAGGTTGTGAGTTTCATTATTGCAATACTGAACCCTAAGTGACTAATCTCCTCCCCACTACTCCTCTGCAAGGGATGTCCAGTTGTCTCTCTTATACCCACTACTGTCTTCCTTCCCCTGAAGTTTCTTCCCTGTCTTCTCCCCACCTTCCCCCTACCCTCCTGATATTGCTACTCCCATTTCTGTTCCTGAGGGGTTTATCTGATCTGGATTCCATGTGTCCTGATCTGTATCTGTACCTGTGCACATGCTGTGGCCTAACCCACAGTGAAAGAAAGGACTGGGGTCATGATAGTGGGGAGGTGGGGGGTGAGGAAACCTCAAGGAACCAAGGACTATTATGTGTTTCATCAGTGCTATATTCACCCTGGCTTACTCGTGTCTTCCTTGTGACCCTTCTGTGAAGGGATGTCCCATTTTCTACAGACAGAGTTTGAGTGTCTGCTCTGACTTCCCTGGTCCTCTGAAATATATTTTTGTTTGTTTGTTTGGTTTGGGCCTTCTGGTGCCTGTTATCTGATCCCATCAATATCTCATGATCGCACAGACTGTTGTGCTTCTTCCACGTGGGCTTGTTGCTTCTCTGCTAGGTGGCCACTTGTTTAACTTCAAGCATTTAAGACCCCAGACACGATATCTTTTTTCTTCACCACATTTGCTTGTGCACCCATTTGTCTTCAGTGATCGTGTCAGAAGGGTGATCATCACAGAAGGCCAGGTTGTTGGAACAAAGTGTTCTTACATCGTGGGAGGGCTTGAGCAGAGGCCCAACATCTGTCCACTTCCTCAATGTATTGTCATAGAAATGTATGTACCTATGCCAATAACCCTATTTTTATGAATTGATATATTTACATAAGTGCACACCTATGTTTAGGCCTCTATCCATAGCTCTGCTTTCTAGGTCTTTCCAGTTTCCTTTTACCTTCCTACTTTCCCACCATGATGACCCCTCGCTGGAGCATACCATGACAGAGGTCAGTGCTGGGGATACATGGTGGGGAGTGCGTCCAGTCTGAACCCCCGCAATAGGGCGACCCAAGAAGGGAACATAACAGATCCACAATGGGAGCAAAGCCAAGCCACAAAACCACTGAAGAGCCCCCAAAATAGACTTCCGGCTAGGAGGGGCAGTTCCCGGAACCCCCAAAGACCCGTGGGAATATAATCAATATGGTCAGCAGGCAGCCCTGGAATTATTTATGCTTGTTCAGGGTTTTTATTTGTTTTGCTAGTTATTATTATTATATATATATTTTCTATCTCTTTTTTCTCTCTTTTTATTCATATATTGTTTTCTTTTTGTATTGTCTGCATTGTTGTTTGGGTTGCCTACCTATATACGATAGGCATGGGAAGCAAGCCAAAGGACCTAAGGTTCCAGAGGAGGCAGAAGGAAATGGTGAGGAAACAACTCCATAGACAGGGGAACAACTAGGGAATTAAAATCAACAACGAGGGGGACGTAGAAATCCTGGGGTTGCTGGAGCAACAACAATCTAGCTGAGAGGAACTACAAAGAGGCAGAAGAGAGGAGAGCATGCTGATGGGAAATACTTAAGTTTAATACTGAATACTTTAATACTAAGTAGTTAAGAACTAAGTTTAATACTAACTAACTTAAGCACTTAAGTTTAATACTACCTGAGAAAAATTGAATTTAGCTCTGGATTTTATTATTTTTTAAAATTTTATTCCAAAGCTAGTTGGAATGTATCATAGACTTGATGTAAAATATCAAACAAAGGATCCTTTAGACAAAAAACAGTGGGTAAGATCTTTATGACATTGAGAGGAATAGATTTCTTGAGGCAAGAAACAAAAGGAATTAGCTATCAACATTTTATGTCCTAATTAAGATCTTGTTAGAATGAAAACTTCTGACAATTTATTATACTCTTAAGAAAAAGTATTAAAGTAAGAAACATATTGGGAGATAATATTCACAATGTATGCACACCTGACAAAGAGTTTTTATCTGTTATATATAAATTCCATAATAATAAGAAAAAGAACCCAATTAGAAAATGGGCCAAAATGTGAAAATTTCAATCAAAGAAGATGTGTGAAGGCCAACAAGCACAAAAATCTGTTCAGCATTAGTAATCACCAGCGACATATACCTTAGAACCACATGGCATTCTACCTACTAGAATGGTAAACATTTTAATGATTTCACAACAACCGAAAAAGCCCCGATCTTATCAACGATGCAGAACTAGTGGAACTCTCACACATTGCTGATGGGAATCTTTTCTTCATGCATTTGAGGGTCTGGCTTTCTTGGTTAAGTGGAACACATGTCTGCCTTTTGATTCTGCCATTCCACGGCCAGCTGTTTGCTCAGGAGTCTTTAGATAGCCCATAGAGACTTGTACATGAATGCTCTTAGCAACTTTATTGGTAATAGTCCCAAACGACAAGCATCCCCGATATCCTTCATCAAGTGAATGGCTAAGGACACCTCTGGTCATAACATGGAACATGCCTCAGAAACAGCAGCAGCAACAAAGCAACTGCTTAGATAAATCTCAAGACTCTCATCCCGAGTGAAACAAGTCAGACCCCAAAACATACATGCTATGTACTTCAGTAAAATTATGAAAGAGGCGAACTTAATCTATATTGATGAAAAGCAAACTAGTGGTTGCCTAGATCTGGGGTTTGGAAAAAGGGGACAAGTCAATTTGGGATGTTCAAAATGTTTCATAACTTGATTGTGATGATGGTTCCACAGGACTGAATCTATTTGTCACCATACACTGGATGTACATGTAAAATGAGTGCTTTTTACCACATATTAATGATGACTTAATTTAAAATAAATATGTTAATATAGGTAATAAGGGTTAGAGAAATTCAGAAATGAGCAAACTCATTAGGGCCTGGCAGTTTCAGTTGTAGAAATGTCAGGCTGGCAAAACTCTCTGAAAGGGGATCTAAATGGTAGGAAGATCACACTGTGAGTCAGATAATCCAGCTTTGAAGATGTTTCTCATATCCAAATTTTGTTGTCACAAATTTTAAAGGGCTAAAAGATGTTTCTCCATTATGCTAAAGGTCAGAAAACAATCAGGAACCAGATAAAAGAGAGCTCATTTTATATGGTCAGCAAACAACACAAAAAAAATTCTAACAAGTTATAAACAGGCTTTTAGATGATACTGAAAGAATTTTTGACACCAAGCTGCTTTGAAAAAGCGTCCGAGGCTTTCACAGTAAAAAGGGCAGGAGAAGGACTTTGAAGGTGTCTTTCTTCTTGGCCAGAGGTAGTTTGACTCTAATAGGTTGACATTAGCTCTCACAATGTATATGCTGCTTTTATTTCCTTGACTTTTGCCAAACATGTTTTGCTAAGATTTTCCGGATTTTTTTTGCATTTAAGTTCATGAGAAACATTGATGTATCATTTTTGTTCTGTCTTTGCTAATTTAGGGTAATATTATCCTCATAAAATGAATTGAGAATCAATACCTTTTCTTCTACGGTTTGAAGATATTGAATAAATTATTTTTACTTTTTCTCTCTGCTAAAATTGCCTAGTGAAGTTATCTGGGCCTTAATGTCTTTCTTTTAGGTACTTTTACAAATACATACTCAATTTCCTTAATGTTTATAAAACTACTTAGGTTGTTATTAAGTCTTGGTTGAGTTTTTGGTAGTCTGTGATTTTCAGGGAATTAGTTCATATTTAGGAGGATAAAACTTCCTGTAAAAATATAAATATATCCCATTTAATTACTGCAAGATATGTGGTGATATCCCTTTTTCATACATACTCTTGGTATTTTATGGCTTTCTCTTCATTCATCATGTTTTGGGGGTGGTATCTGACCTCCCCTAATTTCATGAAGAGGAAAGAGAAGAATTGCCATTGGTAGCAGCCCAGCACTGATGTCTATAAGATAAAGTTCAGGAATGCTTCTACCCTCCACATTTCTTACCAATTCTGACACCAATCGCCTCTCCCAAGACACACTATGCTTCTCTACTATGTTCAGTAGTTCGTTTTGAAAGCCACACAGAACTCACAGGCAACATTCACCATGAAGGGATTTATTAGTAAAGTTAACAGATACAGTTCAGGGTCAGAAATGCTCAGGACAGCACCTTTTCGGCCATGTCCACGGACATAACTCTCTCTTTTCCTTGATCTCTTAGCCACTTCTTTTGGCAGATGACGTTTAGAAATTATTTTAGCTCTGTCGATAAATGTCCAGAGGCACCAGACTCTGCCAACAAGCTTTCTCCTTGAAACCCCTTAACATTCTTGCTCTATCGGCTGGGAAGCTCACTGCACTGTCTGCTGCCAGTCCCCTAGCTCAGCTGCTGCCCTTTCTTGGCTGTCGCTCTGCCATTTGTGGTGTCACAGCCCTGTGGATCTGTGCAGGGATTTCTAGGTCAGCCTCCCCTCCTAGCTCTTCTTTCTTGATGGTGGTTGGACCCACGTGGCATCTCTGGAGTGGTTCATTTTCAGTTTAGCAGGATGGTGTAACTAACCAATCCCTTTGTCAAGGTCCCATCCTCCTTATTTGCAAGGTCCCACACAATGGTTTCATGTTTCTTATTTACACTGTTAACATACTAATTCAGTGTAGCAGCAATGAAACTCAAAACCTTTCTCTAGTTCTTGAATGCTCCCTCCCCTCCCAATTATCATGACCCCAATTCTACCTTGCGGACCTGGTTAGACCAGAGGATGTACAGTGGTGCAGTAGGGATCTGGAAACACAGGGAATCTAGGACTGACGAACCCCTCAACACCAGCGGTGGGAGTGGCGACACCGGGAGGGAAGGGGGTGTAGAAAGGGAGAACCGATCTTGGAGATCTATGTGTAACCTCCTCTCTGGGAGATGGGCAATGGGAAGGTGGGTGAGGGGAGACGCCGGGCAGTGTAAGATAAGATAAAATAATTATTTATAAACTATTAAGAGAGCAGGGAGAAGGGGGGAGTGGGGAGAGGGGGTTAGGAAACTGAGCTGATTCCAGGAACCCAAGTGGAAGGCGAATTTTGAGAATGACGAGTGCAACGAATGTATAAGGGTGCTTTGCTCAATTGATGTATGTATGGATTGTGATAAGAGCTGTATGAGCCCCAATAAAAACATTTAGTAATAAAAAACAAACAAAACAACTAATAAATCCCTTGGGTGGATAACAAACACCTTAAATTTGTGGAGCCATGGTGGTGTAGTGGTTATACTTTAGGCTGCAATCTACCTGGTCCACATAGGCAGCAGTTCAAAACCATGAGCAACTCCACGGGAGAGACTTTCAACTCCAGTGAAGAGTTACCGTCTCAGAAACCCACAGGGAGTTGCTAGTAGTCAACATTGCCTTGATGGCAGTGAGACTACACCTCATCATGAAGGAGCCCTGGTGGTATAGGGAGTCACTCCGTGAATTGCTAATTGCAAGATCAGCAGCTGGAACCCACTAGTGTCTCCATGGGAACAAGATGAGCTTGTCTGATCCCATTACGATTTAAAGTCTCAGAAACCCAAAGACCGAGTGTTATTCCGGGTTGTGGGTTGGAGACCCAGTCTTTTGGTGAAAGTTACACAGATGATAGCTAGAAGAGCTATAATAAGCAATACACTACAGCACACTCTTTTAAACTTTATTGTTCTTGCTAAATGTTAATTAGCTATTTTACTTGTATTTCTAAGAAAGCAGTCTTTGGTATTGTTGATTTTCCCTATTGTTTACTGTTTTCAATTTCATTGATTTATCTTCCTTATCATATCCTTCTTTCTGACTATTTGAATTTATTTTTCTCTTTTTAAAAATTCTTTAGGTGAGAAGCATATCCTAGATTATTGATTTGATATTTTTACTCTTTTATTATATATAGTCATACATTTATCTTTTACCAAAGTTAGAGAGTTTTCAACCATTATTTCTTTGAATACTTTTTCAGTCCTGTATTTGCTCTCCTTTTCTCTTGGGACTCTGATGATGTGAATGTTGGATCTGTTATTGTCCCACAGGACTCTGGTGGTCTGTTCTGTGCCACCACCATCCCTGCCCCCCATTCCCCGCAGAATATTTTCTCTCTGCTTTACAGGTTTACTAAATTCTAATCAGCTCTTATCTACTCCACTGGTTCTAACTCTATAACTGAACCCATCTATCATTTTTCTTTATCATCATGTTATCTACTGGTATAGTGGTGAGGATTTTGGTTTCCTTTGCATTCACTTATAATCCATATTGAAGTCTGTAAACCTTGATCTTCATCAGCAAGTGTTTCACGTCTTCCTCACTTTCAGCAAACAAGATGGTGTCATTTGTATATTAAAGGTTAACAAGCCTTCTTATAATCCTGATGCTGGATTCTTTTTCATATATCCAGTTCTCAGAAGATTTGTTCAACATATAGATGAAACAAATATAGTGAAAGCATACAACCTTGATATAAATTTTTCTAATTTTAAACCATTCAGTATTTCCTTGTTCTGTTCAAACAACTGCTTCTTGTTCCATTTACCGGTACCTCATGGACCCAATGGCGTGCTTTGAAATTCCCATTGTTCTAAATGTTATTTCTTTATGATCCATACAGTCAATAAAACACAGATAAGTCTCTTTCTGGTGTTCACTGCTTTCAGCCAAGCGCCAGCTGATGAAAGCAATGATCAGTCACTCTTCTATGTCCTTCTCTGTATCTGTCTTGAATTCCTGGCGACACCCTGTCTATGCATTGCTGCAACCATTGTTGAATAATCTTCTTAAAATTTACTTGTATTTATTATTAATGACATTGTTCTAAAATTTCAGAATTCTCTTGGGTTGCCTTTCTCAAGGTTTTGCACAAATATTTCATCGTAATATTTTATCTTCTTAAGCTGCTCTTTGAAATGTTTTCAGCTGTTTCACTTTGTTATTTCATTCAAGTGATTTATGTTCAAAAGCAAATTTCAGTCTCTTCTGACGTCCACTTTGGCCGACTCTTTCTTTCTTATCTTTTAATGACCTTTTGTTTTCTTCATCTGTGATGTAGTCAAGAAATAAAATAAGGCATTATATGGGTAATTTGTTTCACAAGATTTTTTTTAATGTGTTGAAGATCATTGATGTTACTATGAGGATTAAGGTGCTCCTGACTCAAGCCATGGTATTTTCAATCACCATGGTATTTTCAATCACCTTAAATGCAAATACTGGACATTGAATAATGAAGAATGAAGAAGAATTCAGGCATTTTAATTATGGTGCCATCAAAGTATACTGAGAGTACCATAATCTACCACCGGAATAAGCAGATGAAGTAGAGCTAGCATGTGCCTTGGAAGAGAGGATAGCGAGACTCTTTCTCTCATTCTTTGGATCAGGAGAGACCATTGCCTGTAAAAGAACATGCTTCTTAATGTAGAGGGGCAGCAAACAAGAGGGAGATCCTTGACCAAATGGATTGTTACAGTGGCTGCAAGGATGTTCTTGACCATAACAATTGTGGGGGCCGGACCAGGCATTGCTTTGCTCTGTTGTACATAGGGTTGGTATGGGTTGAAACTAACTAGATGGCTCCATTTTATTTCAATTTTCAATTCTATAATTTCTTTTTAAAACTTCCATTTCATTCATTTGGAAGAAAGCAAACCTTTATTGTTGTGTCTAATTTATGGTGGCAACCTTATATTCTTTGTCAGATGGTTTCAATATTTGATTCCTCTCAGAATTTGTGCCTGCTGAAATGTCAGTATTTTCTCAGTTGAGCTGTGATTTTTAAAGGTTTTTGCTATAATGAGTAATCTTTGATTGTAGTGTGGACATTTTAGATATTATGTTTAGAGGCTCAAGTTTATTTAGATCTTCTATGTTAACTTGATACTTTCTGATGCTGGTTTGGCAGAGGTCTGGCAGGCCTTCCCCGTCTCTGCTGGGATTGTCATTTGGCAGAATGGGCGTGCTGGCTTAGGGAAGGACAGCTGTTAGCGCACTGGATACTGATGATGGTAGATCATGTTTGTGAGGCAAGGGATGAATTAACCCTCTGGGTGGCAAGTGACTGGCAATTGCGCCCATTACTGTCACCCAGTGTGAATCAAGGGGTGGACAGGATTGCTTAGTCACTTGCTGACAACCCTATTGTTGACAGATCAGCTGCTGCTGCCAGAGTGTGGCTTGTCTCTGCTGGGCTACTGTCTCCCTTTGTTATTTTAGTTCATTAGTCAAAGCAACAGGACATTTCTCCCTCTTTCATCTTTTTCTTGTTTATGCCTGTCGAGAGTTCTGCATTGCAGGGCTTTCCAATGTCCAGCCTGGGCTACAGGAAAAATTAAACACCAGCAGCAACTTATAATGAAGTCTAAGAAGTCATTATAACCTTATTCTTTAAGCCCTAAGATGCCTAGCCAAATAATCTTCTTTCCACCTTCAGAGTTCTCCTATGATTTTGAGTGTTTTGCAGGGTATTTAGTTTTGCTTAGAGGGAGGGAGTAGAAGAAAGCTACTTTTTCTATTTTATCTCAGAAATAGACTCTTCTTTTAAAAGTTTTATTGGTAATTTCTTTATCCACATGTCATACAATTCAATAATCCAATCATACCAAGAAGAGTTGTAGAATTACCACTTCATTCAATTTTAAACATATTCTTCCTCCTTGTACTCATTGGTATTCATGCAATTATTTTTTTAACCTTGGCAAAAATATGCATTACAAAACATTCTCCAATTTGACAATTTCTATGTGTATAATCAAGTGCCATTGGTTATACTCTTCATGCTATATAATCATTATTAATATCTGAGTTAGTTTAGGTAGACTAGGGAAAACAAATCCACAGAAACTCATATATGTATAAGAGAGTTTTATATAAGAGGTAAATGTACATTAAGGAAGCATCCCAACCCAGTGCTGTCCAAGCCCTTAAGTCTGACATTAGCCCATATGTCCAACACTGATCTACAAAGTCCTCCTCAATCTCACAAAACACATGCAATGACGCTGACTGTAGGAGGAAAGCCAAATCAGTCAGCCTGGAAGCATCTCAGTGCTGGCAGGGGTCTCCACGTGGTTGCTCCAGCACCCAGGGCTGCATCAGGGTAGGTCCATGTGGCTTCTCCTCAGGGGTGTCTCGCAGGAAGTGAGCCTTGCCAGCTGAGGCACGGAACTAGCTATGGCTGCACACTGGTCCCACTATCAGAGAGCAAGCGACAACACAGGCGAGGCTCGCTGACCCATTTATCTCTCTCCCCTTCAATTAACCCCAGGTGTTCATTGGCCAGTTTGGCATAACTATCACAATATCCTTTCCCAACATTAACATTAACTCTTCCCCTAACTATTAACATAAACTATTCCCCTAACATTAACATAAACTCAATGACTTCTAAGCAACAATTCTTCCTCCTTTACCCATGTTAACCATTAGTCAAGTTTGGTTTCATTTCCCCCCCTCAGTTTTCTTAATATAGTATTCACATATCATACACTCCTATATTTAAATTGATTTTAAAAAGAGTTGTATACACGTGATCACAATCCGTTCTAATGCTCCTTGCCCACTCCCGAATTTATTGTTTGTTCTCTCTCCCTCCAGTTGTCCCCCAAAATCCCCAATAAATCATTGCATCATGTATTAAGAAATAGATCATTCTTTCAGAATTATTACATCTGTCTACTTGGTAGCACTTTATCCAGGTTGCTTAGTATCTGTCAGGGAAATAAACATCCTGTCAAAAAATACAGAATGCTATCTTCACCAGAATTCTTTCTATTATTTTGATTTCTGTTATTTAGCTTTAATAATTAACCAGTATGTAAATAGAAGTTATTTGATTAGAAGATTTGATGTCTGAGTCTCACCTTATCTGTTTCCATCCATGACCCTTCTATTGCAGAGATAAAAGTTGAGAACCATGTCCTGTACTCATAAATGACACACATAATATTTTGTAGATTAAGTAATTTCACAAGTACATATATGCACCCATATAATTTTAAGGTTAATCGTATCTGAAAAGTCTCTTTGTCATGTAAAGTAATATAGGCATATCTTCCTGGGATTAGGATATGGGCATCTGGGGAGTCATTATTCAATGCACTGTGCCAAGCATACATAAAACGATGGCTTTAATTATGAATTCTTAAGGAAAAAAATATCTCCATTCCCTCCACACAGCACTTAAGCCTAGCCCAGAATAAGCTGCCGCATTGTTTGCTTTTTCTGGTGGAAGCGATTTTATCTTATTCATCTGTTCATTGAAGACATATGTTCAATATAAAGTTTACCACTCCAACTTCATTTGTTGGATACTCAGGTATTGACTATAGTTTTGCAAGGTAATTAAACACCACCTACTTTTGTTTTTAAAGTGGCACTATTCCCAGGTACCTGTCTGCTCAAGAATGTACCTGTATTGGTTTCTACCTTCTCTTTCTTTTTATTGTATGGAGGTATTTTTGTTGTGTGTGTTTTTTTTTAAAGAGCCCTGCTAGAATTGTAAAGGATCACTTTAAAGTAGTTTTGTTATGTTTCATCCAGAATTTCATGGTATTTTATTGCAGAATATCATTTAGGATACACCTATTTTCTTAAGAGTATATTAGACATACACTGAACCTTATAAGGTCAATGGAGACGATAAGAGAATAATCCCCCAAAACAACTCACTACCATCCAGTCAATATGGCCTCACTGTGAGCCGATCTGGATTTTTGAGGCGTAAATCTTTCCTGGAACAGATCACTTCCTCTTTCTGATGGGAAGTGCATCTGAATTGCCAACCTCGTCCTTAGCAGCCCAACACCAGGTCTATGGGGCTCACAGCCCAACACCAGGTCTCTAGGTCTCCAGGGGCTCCTGGCTCCTAGAGAATACCATAGTCTAGACTGAGAAATAGAGCCCTTGCTGTTCTTAAAGACCCTTCTATAGAAGTGCAGATTTCAAAGGAATGTTTTGGTTTTATATATTTGATGTAGAAAATTGACAAAAATTTACTTAATAGTGTATGTTTTTTAAGATAAGAATATCAGCATTTTAAACTTAAAATACTGAATTATACAACTTTAAAATATTTCCTAATATTTGACCTATCTATCCAATATGTGCATTTTGTGATGTAATACTGTGCCACCCAAGACCATGGCTAACATCATGGCTAAAAAGAAAGATGATACCTTACACGAAACAGTATGTTTCCATCTTTATAATCATATTTATCAATAATTTCTTTTCTGTCACTCTAATAAAAACTTCCAGCTCAATTACATTCTAGTTACTTTAACCAATTTTAAGTGTTTCTCCAAATGTCATTTCATACCTCAAACTAGTTCACCTGTCATATAACATGCTGCAGAAATATATATAATTGGTATATATGTATATATTTTTATTAAATATTATCTGAATGAATTTTTAAATTCTGACTTGTTTCTAGTGACATTGCTCAATTTCCTTACTGTCATGGTTTATTTGTATTTCGTCCATACATAGTTATGCTATATGTGGCCAATGAAGCTTTCATTTCCTCTTTACCAATCCTTAATGTTTTTATCATTTTATTTGGGGCTCATACAATCCTTATCACAATCCATACATCCATCCATTGTGTCAATCACATTTGTACATTTGTTGCCCTCATCATTCTCAAAAATTTGCTTTCTACGTGAGCCCTTAATATCAGCTCATTTTCCCCCTCCCTCCCTGCTCCCTGCTCTTTCATGAACCCTTGATAAGTTATAAATTACTATTATTTTGTCATGTCTTACACTGTCCACCGTCTCCCTTCACCCACTTTTCTGTTATCCATCCCCCAGGGAGGAGGTTATATGTAGATCCTTGTAATTGGTTGCCCATTTCCACTCCACCCTCCCGGTATCGCCACTCTCAGCACTGGTCCTGAAGGGATCATCTGCCCTGGATTCCCTGTGTTTCCAGTTCCTATCTGTACCAGTGTACATCCTCTGGTCTATCCAGATTTGTAAGGTAGAATTTGGATCATGATAGTGGGGGGAAGAAGCATTTAAGAATTAAAGGAAAAGTTGTATGTTTCATCATTGCTACCCTGCACCCCGAGTGGCTCATCTCCTCCCCACAACCCTTCAGTTAGGGGGTGTCCAGTTGCCTATGGATGGGTTTTGGGTCTCCACTCTGCATTCACCCTCATTTACAATGATATGATTTTTTGTTCTTTGATGCCTTATACCTGATCCCTTAGACACCTCATGGTCACACAGGCTGATGTACTTCTTCTATGTGGGCTTTGTTGCTTCTGTGCTAGATGGCCGCTTGTTCACCTTCAAGCCTTTAAGACCCCAGACGCTATATCTTTTGATAGCCAGGCACCATCAGCTTTCTTCACCACATTTGCTTATGCACAAATTTGTCTTCAGTGATTGTGTCGGGTAGGTGTGCATCATGGAATCCCAATTTAATAGGAAAAAAGTGTTCTTGCATTGAGTAATTACTTGAGTGGAGGTCCAATGTCCATCTGCTGTCTTAATACTAAACCTATAAGTATATGCACGTAGATATATTTCCCCATCATCTTATATATATTTACATATGTACATGCCTGTATTTGGGCCTCTATAAATACCCTTTGTCTCCTAGTTCTTTCCTCTATTTCCTTTTGCTTTCCTCCTGTCCCACTATCATGCTCAGCCTTCATTTGGGTTTCAGTAATTTCTCTTGGTTACATTGCCATTGCTGAATCCCTACCAGGCCTCTCACACCCTCCTTACCACTAATTTTGGAGAACTTGGGTCGGTCCATACCACCACTAATTTTGGAGAACTTGGGTCGGTCCATACCACCTACTTATCCCCACCTCCCCCTCGCCCATGTCCCCCTGGAACCATCGGTCCAATTGTTTTCTCCTCCAGACTGTTCATCCAGCCTATCTTATCTAGATAGATCTGTAGAGATAATAATAGACACCAAGAAACATGGCATAGCAAGACAAAGCAACAAAAGAGAACCCAACAATGACAACAAAAAAGAAAACCAATGACCCACAAAAGAATAAATTAATTTAAAAAGAAAAAAATTAAAAAAGAAAGAAAACCTGTAAATAGATAAAGGTCTGAATTTTGACCTCTAGGCATGGCCTCCAGTCAAGTCTGATGGGGTGCCACGCTCTTTATCGAGTTTATCCTTTGTACTTCCACCAATCCTTAATTTTAAAATGAATTTTTATTGTGGTTGTGCACTGGGTAGGACCTTCAGAGCAATGTACTCTATAGGAGTGACAGATGACTTTTATTGTTCACAATTGTGAAAGGCATATTCTTATAGATCACCATTAATTATGATTTCTGCTGTAGGATTCCTCCCCCCCACACACACACACTTTTTCTGGATATGTGTTGGTGTGTTTAACAAGTATCTTTCTACTCCTAGTTTGTTAAGGGTTTAAAATTTTTTTTTATTCTGAGTACTAGAGTTTTGTAGAATGCTTTTTCTATAATTATTTTCTTAAACTGATTGTTTTTCTTTATCCTGATGATAGGATACTTTATGTTGATTGATTTTTAAATGTTAAACCGCCACTGCATTCCTGGAATATACCATTTAGGATCATGATGCTTTAAAAAACCAAAAATACTGGATTAAAGTGTTATGCCGGGTTGACTGGAGAAACAAATCTAGAGACTATCTATCTATCTATCTATCTATCTATCTATCTATCTATCTATCTATCTATCTATCTATCTGAAAGAGTTTTGTATCAAAGAGTAATGTATACCAAGAAAACATTCCAGTCCAGATCATCTTTTAGTCCAATTTCAAACAATAAGTCCAATACCAATCCATATGTCTTTCTTCAGACTCACACAGCCACATGCAATGATGCAGAATGCAGGAAGATCACAGGCCAGTGGGTGAAAAGTCTGTGAACCCAGTGGTGGTGGATGTATCTTGAGGTGCTAGTTGGTCTCAGCCATGTGGCTCCCAACAGGAAAGAGAAGCAGAGAGAGGAAGTTCCCGAATCCTCCTGAGGCCTTGCCCACAAGGAGGCATCATCAGTCTGTGACCTGATGGACAGACTAGACTCCACCCTTTCACTCTGAATATCCTCAAGTTGACACAAGATTGTATAACCACCACAGTGCCTAATATATGATTTAGGATTTTTGCATTTATTTTTATGAAAGAGAATGGTCTATAATCTTCCTTTTAAATTACATTCATGTCATTTTATTATGACAGTTATGCTGACCTCATAAGTGAATTGGAAAGCATTCTCTTTTTATCTGTTTTCTGAGTTTGTGTAAGGTTGGATTTATTTTTTCGTGAGCTATTTGGAAGAATTTATTATGGGAAATTTTTTATTACAAAGATTTTTAAGTAAATATATAAGGTTTTTAGTGTCAGATCTGATAAATTTTATTTTCTTAGGACTTTTCTTTATATCTAAACTTATAAATGTTTTGACTTACGTTTTTTCCATTGTATCATTTGATGTAATTTAATATTAACATTTGTAATTTGTGCCTTGTCTTTTGTCTTGATTAATCTTGTTAGGATTTTATAAGTGTTATCGGCATTTTCCAAGAATCTAATGTCAGTTAGTTAACTGTATTAATATGTACTATGTATGTTTAGATACAACTCATAGTATGACTTATCCCTCATAAAGTGTATTATATTAACCTTTTGAAGTACATACAATGGTTTTCAGTAATGAATCAGTGCTACTTCATGATTCCTACCAAACCATTAGTATTATTTATTGTTTTGGGCTAAGGATGTTTTAGGGTGTCTGGAAGTATTTCTTTGATGCATACAAAGAAGCCTCCAAACATGTCTCTTGCTGTCAATTTGGTTTGACTCGGAGACCCTGTAGAACTAGGCTTCTAAGACCATCAATAATGATGGAAGCGGATTTCTAAGTCTTCCGGGCAGCACCGAGCCCTGTGCCACCACGGCTTTTGATGCACACACGCTAGACTGTATGCGAAGACAGACGCTTGACTGATAATTACGTCAGACCTGTTTCAACTTATATGCACATTTGACGTCAAGACAAATTTGGCAACAGAACTCGTCATAATCCAGAGATTGCCTGTTTCGTATCTTTGCAGTTCTCTTGACTGACGGAGACTTGTTCGCGGCCCCACGCGTGCATAATTCTGCAAATTGGTCCACGTGTACTGAAAGGCATGAACGACATGCATTCTTCGGATGCTGAGTTCTCCATTTTCTGGCTAAGTTTGTGGATTATGCTTTTAAATCTTATGCAGTCTTGATATTTTCCCTGCTTATTTTGGAATTACTGAAAGATATATGTAACATTGTGAACTGTGAGTTTGTCCATTTGACTTTTTATTTCCGTCAAATCTTGCTTTATGTATTTTCAGGCTATGTTACCAATTTCACGCAAATTTAGATTTTGTCTTCATATGTTCTTGAATCTTCTATTATGGAAAATATTTTTTAGTGAAAGTTTTTAGTTAGTAAACCCTTCTTGTTTTCCAGCATACTTTGTCTGCTATTAGTAATGCAATTCCATGTAAATTCTTTGAGTTCATATTTGCTGTTATCTTTTCCTATTCTTTTATGCTTATCTCTTCCTCTATCTTTGCATTCAAGATGAGTAGTGCAATTTTTAAAACTCAGTTCATAATGCTTATCTTAAAGTGTTCAATGTCTTTCCACTTCATGCAGCTGCTGGTACAATGAAGGAAAAGTTACCATCTCATCACTAGTCTTCCATATTTGCTTAAATAACCTTTTCTTCCCTTTCTTTCGTATTTGACATTAATCAAGGATTTTTTTGCATTTGTTTGGTTTGTTTGTCCCACGGATCTTCATTAGTTAGGTCTTGTTACAATTCTTTTGTTGATTACTTAAGCGTCTAGAAATGTCACCATGCGATACGGAAAGAAAACGTTTCTGTGCTCTCTCGACCACTTGTCTACTCCCACCACTTTTATTTTTCATTCACTCGCACTGTCTCCACTGCCCGTGTTCATGTTGTGCTCACCCATGTTCTTCAGACTGGCAAATAAGAGCAACCATCAGACCGCATATCAATTGATTACCAACAAGAGTAACCCCAAAATTTTTGTATTTTTCTCAATCTTGGTCCTCCTTCAGTCTTCTCTACTTCAGTAACTAAGTTCTGCCTCCTTATTGCTCAGGCCAAATATCCTGACATTATTCTTGAGGTCCCTCACAGGCAACAATAGAAATTCTTTAGCAAAATTCAGTTACTTTTCACCACTTGAAATGCTGCCACTCTAGTCCAAATCACAGCTGGCTTTTGCTTGGCTTATTATTATTTTTCAACTTTGTATTGTGAATTGGATGAAGGTTTACAGAGCTGATCAATTTTCTCTTCAACAATTCACAAAGATTTTCATCTCACTGATTGTAATCTCCACACGTGACATCACTTATCCACTTCCTCTGTTTCCTATTTCGAGTCTTTCCTAACCCATCTGAAGCTTGTCTTTGGGTCAATGCTGCCCTTTTATATCTCAGATGGTTGATGGCTCTCACTGGGCGGTTCTCAACCTGTGGGTGGCGACCCCTTTGAGGATCCAACGACCCTTTCACAGGAGTCACCTGATTAATCACAGTAGCACAATTACAGTGATGAAGTAGCAACGAAAATCATTTTATGGTGGTGTGCGGGGGGGAGGTCACCACGACATGAGGACCTGTATGAAAGAGTCCCGTAGTTAGCTAAGTTGAGAACCACTGCTCTAAGATAAGGATACCCCTCTACTGCTACTGTTCCTGTATAGACCTATTGTTTGGCTGAATAGTGAGCCCTGGGCAGGAGTTGTTTCCAGACCTGAAGCGTGATTAAGGTGAAAGTGTTGGAGGTTCCATTAGTCTCTATCTGACCAGTAAGCCTGGTCTTTCTGTGACCCCAGGTTTTGTTCCACATCTCCACTCTACTCAGGTGCTTCTAATGCGATCCCTTTTAGAGCCGTTGCCAGTGCTAGCTGGGTGCTCTCTACTTGTTCTGGTTTCAGGGTCATGGAGAATGATGTTTGCATGGCCTGTTAGTCCATCAGACTAATTGCGTCCACGTGCTTTTGATTTTCTGCATGCTTTCCTCTGGACAGGGAGAAACATATGTTGAACATTAGATAGCCTGTATTATTTTGGATAGTTTCCACACTGTCACTTTTTGGGTTTTGTAAATTTACATCAATTACAAGAAGAATTTGTCATAAAGCTTTTGCTTTGTCCACTCCCTCAAGTACACACCTTACTTACCACTGGTGTTTATTCACATATAAGGCCTTCCCTGTCAGTTTAAATCCTGGGTCTAGCTCCATTTATAATATACTTATTTATTTTAATTCTAAAATTTTGTCTATTAGAATGAAATCTCCACACGGGAAAATTTTTGTTTTTGTTTTGTTCACGGTGCCCAGAGAAGTACTTTGCACAAAGTTCTTATAAGCATATGGTGAGTGAGTTAGTAAATAAATACCAGGAAGGACAACTTTGGGACAAGTTTCAAGACCCATGATCTAATATAAGAGAGGTTATGCTGAGAAGAGATTGGTTTAAATGGGGCCACATGTCCCAGCCCCTTTATTGTGGCAGAGAGTACCCAAGGAGGGCTGCAGATCCTGGCCTAGAAGAACTAGACCCAGGATTCGCAGCAGCACAGAGTGTGACTTACCAAGGGGCTGTTCTGGATGAAGTCACACAGTATAAGCTTGCAGTAGCTGGGTTTGAACACTGCATCATAGGAAATGTCCAATAAAAGCGGTTAACAGGTCTGGTTACAAGTAGTTATCAGGGGGATGATCGCTTGGGCAGGGATTCTTAGAATGCCCCAAATACTACTTACCTGATTTGTGATTTCCATTCTTCTTCTATGGCCATTTTCCTTCTCGCCATTAACACCGAGACGGAATTAAGGAGAATGTGAGGTGATCATGACCATAATGGAGATGAGGCAGTTGGTGATTGCAGGTGAGAGCCCCAGGTTATCTAACCGTGTATTCCATTAGTCTCTGTGAGGCAGATGAACACGAGAACTAAAATATCTCACCAGATAGACTGTGAGTCTATTGTTTCTCCTGATTTGTGGATATTGTTCCAGGTCTTAGAAAGCTCTGTGGCTGTCATTGCTGCTTCCTTTGTACTCCACCTGTCATTACTAAAGAATGGTGGCGATTTTAATTGCAGTCAAGGTGGTTTGAATTTAGATCTTCTAAAGTTTTCTTTCAACAATTTCTCACATTCTTGACAAGTGGTGTTTCAGAGTGGCAGGCTGTTTTATAGCCCTGACTTGAATTGCAAGGGGAGAAAATTTAGAAAACCGAACAAAAGAGAACGAAAAGGAGGGGGGGATGCTTACCACCCTGATTTCCTTTCTTCTCACAGCTTTAAGGGAGGGTTTGGAATAGAGTATAGGTCAAGAAATGTTGATGGTGGGCCTCTCTCTTTGAATGAGTCTCAGAAGCATTTTTACATCTCTGGTCAAGGGAAAAGGAGGCCTGGTGGTGTAGTGGTTATGAGATGGGGGCTAATTGCATTGTCAGCAGTTCAAAACCATCAGTCTCTGTGGGAGGAGGGTGGAGCTTTCTACTCCCATAAAGAGTTGGTCTCAAAAATTCAGTTCTCAGTTCTACTCTGTCCTGTCTGGACACTGAGTCAGCATCAACTCAATGCAGGTGAGTTTTGGTTTTGGTGAAGAGAAGAGAGGAGGAAACGACGGATAAAGAAGAAGAGGCCTGTGAGGTAAATGAATGGGATGAAGAAAGCTAGGAAGACCAAACTAAACTCCCTGTCTCATAATTCAGTGACTAAGTTCATTGTGACTCACAACGATCCTATAGGACAATATAGAACTGCCCATGTGGATTTCTGGGAATGTAACTGTGGGAATAGAATCGCTCATCTTTCTCCTATGAACCGCTGGTGGTTTTAAACTACCGACTTGGTAGTTAGCAGCTAACGCTAACGCCCCAAGTTACCCCTTCCTCCGTCGGTGCTCGCAGGTGATTCATGGGGCTGGGAGAGTGGTCTAGCAATTTGCTGCTTAGCGTGGCCTCTTTCAGAATAATAAACGATGTCTCTAAAAATAAATTCGTGAAGAACAGGAAGGAAAACATACTCTCAAAATAAGTCTTTTTCGGTGTTTAAAATGGTTACACAGGCTTTCTTATGGTGGAAATGTACTTGCAAGACACCAGGAAAGTGAGTGAAAGCAAAAACTTGACTGTGAATTAGTCGGTGGATGGCTGCCACATGACCGCTTCACCTTTTCCCCCACTTTACTCCCGCTTTCCTTACTGCCGCTCTACCAATGTTCTGTTCCTAGCAGCACAGGGGCACCTAAATATAATACTGATGAGCAAGCAGAGAGGCTTGCCAAACAGACTTTTATTTTCAATAATTCCATCCTGATAGAAGCGTTGTATGAATAGCACAGCATGATGATCTGCCCAGTAACCGCGTTAGTCTGGGTGCTTCAGCGAAACAAAGCCATAGCAACCATGCATAAGACAGAGTTTCATATACAGGTTAAGTGCACATCAAGAGAACATCCCAGCCCAGTGCTGCCCAAGTCCACAAGTCCAACGTTAACCCACTAACCCAGATGTCCAATACCAATCCACAAAGTCCTCCTCCATCTCACAGAACACACACTATGACGCCGACTGCAGGAGGAAAGCGGAGTCAGTGAATGTGTAGCGTCTCAGCACTGGCAGGGGTCTCTACACGGGTGCTCCAGCACCCAGGGCTGCATTGGGGTAGATCCATGTGGCTTCTTCTTGGGGATGTCTTGCAGGAAGTGAGCCTTGCCAGCTGAAGCAGGGAATTGGCTAAGGCAGCTACATATTGGTCTGACCATTAGAAAGCAAGAGACTCGAGAACTCTAAAGGCAAGGTTCACCGAGCCATTTATCCCTCTGTCCTTCAATTAACCCCACATGTGTTTATAGGCCAGGCTGGCACAATAAACTAACTCAGTAACCTTCTCCCAGAGACCAAATTCAAAATATGCCAATTATTCCAGTAATGTGCTTGCAGCAACAATGGTCACTTCAGGATCGCATTACTCTCAGGTGTCATGTCTTCTCAGCCTCCGTCAGTCTGAAGTAGCTCCTCTGTCTCTCTGACGTTCATGGCCCTGACGTTTGTGAAGGCCAGTGATATTATAGAAACCCCCTCCAGTTTTGTTTGATGTGTATTCTGTTAGGTCAAGGTAATGCAGTTTTACCTGGAATACCAGAATTAGGATGCATTCTTACTGCATCTCATTAGGTGAGTTTTAATGGTTTGGCTTGCACTGACTGTTAACCAGAGTTGGCGGTTCAAAACCACCTAATAGTACCACAGAGGAACAGGCCGGACAACCTGTGTCTGAGAGGCCCTAGAGCCCATCGCATCCATGGGGCCCCCACAAGTGGAATCAATTTGATGACAATGAACAAGTGTTCATTTTTATCATTTGATTCAAATGGTGTTTTTAAATTAGGGTTCTCCACTATGAAGTTTTCTTCTTTTTTGCAATTGGTAACAATTTTGTCTGAAGATACTTTAAGACGGAGTAAAGTTGTGTCTCACTTTAAAGCACTAGATTTCGCATCATTGTTGTTTCTTGCTGAGTTCCCGGTACCTTGATTAGCTGGCATTCTAAGCTAAGAAAGCATTTCCTTTTCTATTTGTATATATCAGTGTGGACAAACAGATTTCTCTTTTATTCATGAATTTATTATCCATTACTCGCTTCATTGTGCTGCATCAATTGTCTTACCTTCCAGGTGGCTCCTGTGTTCTTTGGCCATGTTCACATCGTTCTTTGAGCTCACTGACTCCGTGGCATACCAAGATGTTAAAATCTCACTTCATTCCTGCTTTGACCCACCGTTGGAACCTCCAGTGATCTTGATTTCTTTAGTACGGAGAGATATTTAGAAACCAGGATTTGGCCATTAACTCTTCTCATTGCTTCGGCAATGTTGCTGCTTCCAGGTTATTTTAGTGGATGTACGCACCATCTCTCGGTGTGTGTCTTAGTTACATGTGGCAGAGTAGGCTTCATGTCGAGCTGCTAAGCACAAGGTCAGCAGTTCCACTCCACCAGCAGCTCCAGGGAGACGAAGCTGTATGCTCCAGCAAAGATTGTCAGGCTCAGAAACCCCAAGGGGCAGTTCTACTCTGTCATCTAGGGTTGCTATGAATCAGAATTAACTCGATGCTAGTGATCTGGAGTTTGTATCTATATTTGTTAAAAACTATGAAATTACATCTTTACCTCCACTTACAGCTTGACTCCACAAAGTTAATTTGAAGTCCTCCCTTTGCATATTTGTGTCTTCCTAAGAGACTTGGTTCCTTGTCCTCATACGTCATCATTCATCTGATGCTGTTGGTCCTCTGATCTGCTCAGGCATCCCTCCTTAGAGTCCTGAACTTTGCCAGATTGCCTTCTTGTCAGCTCCGATGCACTCTTTAGGCAAGCCCAGACAAGCACTGGACTGCTTTTCCTGCGGGACAGAGAGGAAGGCATTACGACTACAGGTAGACTCTGTATCTTTAAGCATTTGTAGACAACTCAGAACAGATGCATATGGTTTTTAAAATTTACCCTTACTTTATCGCAAGAAGAAGAGGCCTGGTGGCCTAATATGTTGTGTATTGGGCTGTTACCCTCAAGTCAGCCGTTTTAACCTGCCAGTCATTCTCTAGGAGCAGGTGAGGCACTGGGTTCCTGTGTAGATTTACACCCTTGGAAACCCATAGGAGCAGTTCTACTCCCTCTGGATAGTCACCATGAGTAGGAATAGACTTGATGGCTAAGGGTTTACTATAGGAGCCCTGGTAGTGCAGTGACTAAAGTGCTCGGCTCCTAAGTAGAAATACAGTGATGTTAACGCACATACGGCAGCCTGCTTTTTTATTTTTTAAAGGATTTTCAACCTAGGCAACCCTCTGGTTTCAGTTCTACAGGGTCCTAGAAGTCAGAGAAGACCCCAAGCAAGTGAGTTTAAAGGATAGGTTCCCAAACTTCTTTGGCCTACTGCCCTGTGTTCAGGAAAAAACAAACCAAAAACAGCACCCCCAAAACCAAAGCAAACAACTCCTGCCACAATAGCACACAATCCAGGATAAAGCGCAGGTGTCTGACTTTTCCAATCACTTGCAGCAGTCCAGCATCCCCAGGGGATGTACTACCTACTTCGGGAAACACAGATTTAATGCAACAAAAGGCTTGCTATCTTTCCAATGCCTTCAAGTGGCACATGCAGCAAATGCAAGCGACTGTGATGAAGAATTTGTTAGAGGTCTGTGTAGTTGGCTTTGTGTCAGGTTGTTAACCGCGTCAGCAGTTAAAGGTACCAATCTGTGGAAGAAAGATGAGGTTTTCTACTTCCTTAAAGATTTATAGGTTCAGAATCTCAAGGGTTGGTACGAGTAGCAGTTGACTCGATGGAAGTGAGTCTGGCGATTTGTTTTATTGGAGAGGTTGGCTCAACGGTTTCAAAGCAATAGCAAAATTATGTAACATTAAAATGTAAGTAGAAGTAGTCCATGAATCCTAGGTTAGTAAGCCAGTGAGCATATTTTTAAATTAAGCTTTCTGTATTAGCAAGTTATTTTGACATCATACAACTACAATAGTAAATTAGCAGCAGTGTTATTTAAAAAGGGAGGCAGACTAAATGTTGTGAAAATATCAACATTTTCAAAATACTTTACAAAGTCAGTGCACTTGTGATCCAAATTCCATCACAAATTTTCAAAGAAATGGAAAAACTAATTACCAAATTTATATGAGAGAGAAAGGAACCTAGGACAAACACACACACCCACAGACACTATTCAAATTTTTCACAAAGCTAAGTGGGTCTTTCACTCCCAGCCTTTCAAACCTACTTTATTGCCATGCTAACACGCAGCCTGGGACTGGCACAATGGCAGGAAGACCAATGGATGATAATAGACACCTCAGAAGAAGAACCACGTATATACAGACACCTCCATTTTTAAATAAAAACTACAACCTATTAAATGAGTGAGAGACAGCTTTTCAACGAATCATGCTGGAAAACTGGATCTTCACCTGCAGGAGAATGAAACAAGAGCCAAACTTCATCCCATGACCCCAAACATTACCAAAGATGACCCAGAGGTGGCCAAGAACCATATGAAGAATTGTTAAGCTCATTAGCAATGAGAGAAATACAAATGAAAGCAATGAGTTTCCATCGCACACCATCACTTTTCAAAAAATTCAATAAACTAGAAATTAAGAAGTGCTGCAGAGGATGCAGAGCAAGAGGAACGCTGTAACCCTGCTGGTGGGAGGGGGGCGCCGTGCCGGAAGCCAGCGCGACGCGTGCGGCCATCAGCACACGCAAAGCCAAGTCCCTTATGACCTGACCTAGCAATCTCTCTCCTCTCTCCAACTTCTACGAAGAAATTAAGAGGAAAACACAAACAGACATAAGTACACCCATGCTTCTTGCCGCGATTTCTGCAATAGCAAAAACAAAGAACCAACCCCCCAACCCCAGAGCCATGGCTAAACAAGTTCTGGTACATTCATACGATGGAATCTTATACATCAACAAGGAGCAGTAACACTCTTACGCACAGAAAGACATGGACAAATCTAGAGATCTTAGGCTGTCGATATTACAAATTGACATATTTAATCTCCATTGTTATATGCAAAACTAAAGGAGCAATGTGGCTTGGGCACCAAAAAACGACTTGATGCCCGCGAGGAGGCCAGCAACAGGCATGGGGAAAGGGGGAGGGGATACATAGGAGAGGGCAGGTTAAAAAAAAAAGTTTCCATTAGAGAAAATAAATGCACAAAACCCCTCCAGACTCCCCAGTCTTTAGATGTAATAAACATTGGTCTGAGTGGCTAAACAATGAACATTGAAGCGAACTTGAAGTCTTCAGTGACATACAAGTTCATTTCAAGCATATGGCGGGGTGGGGGAAAGGTAGTCAAATTACTTGAGTGTTTTATTGACCCAATTTTAACGTAATTAAAAATATTGTTTATGTATTACATGTGGCATTTAAACATACATATTGGTATAATGAAACAGGCACACAAAGCTGACTTACCAATTATTGTAGTAAGTCTGAGGTACTGTTTAGGAGTAAATTGCACCGCAGGTGCCTGTTACCTTATAGTCTTTATTTCAGAGTTTAAGTCCCGTGTGAAGTGTAGCTCATTTTGTAATGCCTAACGTGTTCCAACATCTAGTCACATCCTCCATGTGGGAAAACACATTCACTTTGGTTTCAAAATTTGAAACTTCGAGGATCTGATACTAATTTAGATCCTACTGACTTACTGGCTCATTCAGGGACAATGCTGTCATTTGTTAGCTTGTCTCCTCCCAAAATAGGTGGAACTGCTTTCAATAAATATTCTGGTGCCAAATCTCTGACGGGGTTGGAGAAGAGGCACCTTAGTGATGAGATCGCCCCCCAAAGGCGGTTCCTTGGGACGGGCGGTAGACGTCCGAGGTGAAGAGCGCCTGCAGCAGGCACGCATCCCGAGAGGATGTGGCAAAGCAAAGGCAGTGAAGGAGCCAGAAGGCCAAGGGAACTGATGATAAGCACTACTGACTTCACTCATGTAATGTATATGTACTAAGGGCTTGGGATGCCCTGGAGTGCTTGCTTTGTGCATACATAAATAAACATGCCTCTTTATTCCATTTTCCTACGAACCCCTGAAGCCCCTTTGACATATTCCTCACCCCTGAACAGCCTGCAGTCTAGTAAGTGAGGTTTCTGTTAACATTTATGATACAAGGTGTCTCAAACATCTCACTGCAGCTGTTTACTTTGGCGAATTTGACAAGCATTTGCCAAACTACTTTCCATAAGGTTTACATCACTCTATAATGAGAGTTGGAAAAGTAATTTCTAAATATTACTTAAAATCCCCACTCCACACAGGATCTTGTGTATTGGGAAGGCAAAGTGGAAGAAGGGTTTTGTTAACAATTTTAGACTTCCTCAGGACATTTTTTCCCTGCACATTTTCTTCTTCTTCTGAGTTGCTTAACAGGTACCAGGGAAGTGGTAATGCTTTTCTGAGAAACAGTGGCTAGTGGCTACATTTTTCTAGATGTTGACGGTACAGGACTGAACTCCAAGGGGTATGGAAATGATCTTCTTGTCCAGAGGTTGGTAAACTGTGGAGACAGAACAGCCAATCCTGTTCCACACCATTAAAAATCAAAGAGCCAAAAAGATACTTTTACAAACAAATGAAATCACAATTATCTGAACCCTATCCAAAATCCTTTACAATTTTCTGTTACTTCAGAGCCACACATGCCTACTCATAAAACGACATATGGTTTGAGAGGCGCAGTTTGCTGACTCGTTCTAGTCAAATCACTATTGGGTTGTTGGCCTGTTTATTGCCTATTAACTATATCCCAAACCATCGAGTCAATTCCAAGTCATAGTGGCCCTGTGTAGAGTAGGATACAACTGGTCCTCTGGGTTCATGAGACGTCAACTCGCTACAGTAGACAGCCTCAGCTTCCTGGATGGAGTGGCTGCTGGTGTCAAATGGCTAACCTAACGGGCAGCTGCCCAACTCAGTCATCATGCCGTCAATTGTTCAGCGACTGGTACATGAGAGGCATTCAGCTTAAAGCTCCCGGGACTTTGCAAAAGCAGGTGATCATTTCATAACAAACGCTTCCCTGAGAGATTACGTGGCTGAGAGAAACCCATTTTGAGGTTATGGAAGAAATTACAGATTGCTCTTAAGTGATCTTCAATAAATAAATGATGAAGTCTGACATTTACACCTGTGCCTATGTATCTTCATTTTTCCCTCTAGAGAAAACACTGGAGAACATAGCAGTTTGGGGGAAAGTAATTAAGGAACTCAGAAGTAACACCGGAATATAAAGGTCCTCAGGCCGGATTACTGTTGGAGTTGGGGAGCAGACAGTAGGGAAGGTGTGCAGTGGGAGTCTGTCATTCTTCGTAGCAGAAGCTCCCCTCTCAGCTAGGAAGGTGCAGACAAAGCCTACTGAAGAGAGGGGAGATGCAGACCATAATTAATTCTCATGGTTAGTGCAATTTCAACTAGCTAATAACAGACAAGGCAGTTCAAGAACATTAACACTTTGAGCCATAGGCAATCAAAACGGAGGGCTCATTCTGCTCAAGTCATAATACAGGTTATAGATTATAATGTTGCTGGGAAGCAACTATTTGCATACCCTAAAAGGTATAGCTTCTGCTTAGAATATTTCAAGAGAACTGCTATAGAATTCTGAACATTAAACAGAATTACCAGAGGTAAATCTCATGGAGCTAGAAAGAAATGATTCTACAATCATGGTTTTACAATTATATATTTGGATGATTATCACATCAGTTTAATTTGGCTATCTTGGCAAAAACTGAAAATGGAAGAGTGGCGCAGTATTTTATAATACTACAGGTCAGCAGAGTCTCTATTCAGACCCTATGGAAACATGTATTCCTTTCTCATCAAATGATACCTCTCTCTTATTCATAGATTTAGATACATAAAGTAATATATACGCAAATAAGACACAATGATCACAGAGAGGGTTTGTAAGCATTGATGCTAACTTGTGGGCACACATTGATTTTAAGTGTATCTTTTACTTTAAATAGCTTTGATTTTCTGTCTAGAAGACAAAAGGGAACATTAATAGGTGTCACTTACTGAGTTTTCCTAGTTGAATGTTAGCGCTTTTAAGAACAAGTCAAAATTCATCACTTTCCACTTTGGAAGATTAAAGGAACCAAGATGCTAAAGAATGTCAGGAATATATTTTGTGCAGCCAGACTTTAAGAGGAACTGAACAGAGACCATACATGCCATTTGACTTTAAAGTAGAAGTCTGTTGGTCTATAATGTAATCCAATTAGGATCTGTCCAACTTGAAATCTGTAACAGAGAAGATATGAAATATGTTTCCTGTATCTATTTACCATAAATAAAATAGAACTTCATCACTGCAGTTCAGCAGTCCCTATCTGCTCAATGGGTTTTCTAGATGGCTTACATAGCAGTTTCTGAAGCTTAGGGTATAATTTGCTGAGAGATTTATATCTGTTCCTAGCTGGTCGTAAGGGCGAGAAAGAAGATAGGCTTCTAATGTCAATGCTGAAGTTGAAGCATGAAGGAAAAACTGCTCAGCACTCTTCTTGGTCCAAGGTATAGGAGTCTAGCTCCGGGGTTTTTGATTTTAGGTTTGGATTTCAAAGCAACTTTCCGAGCACAGGATAAATCGAGAACAACGTAACTGACATCATTTGAAGGTATCTTTAAATTTGTTCCTGTACGAAATCTGTGGGAAACAATGAGGGCAAAATGGAACAATTAAAGTTCCTGAAATGGAAAACACAATGTATTAATTCTGGAAGCACAGTGTGAGACTTGATCAAGATCAAAGGTGAGTAGGGAGTTATATTCGAAGGGTTTGCAGTCTTACTGATAGTGTTTGACTGGACTGTGTCCTAGTTCTGTAATTAGACTTTAGCAAGCCTAGAAAAATACTTACATTTTCTTGTTTTGTTGGTGTGCTTCCAGCATTGATAACCAGTAGCTTAAGACATTCCGGTTATAGGTCAGGTCCGAGGCCTTATTGCAGATCCAGGGAAAATTACTTTTTGAATAATACATGGCCCAACCTTCAAATGTTAATAGGTTAGGAGGAGTTCAACTCTGAGCATTTACACATTCCAAGTAACCAGACTATACATGATTTTTACTTTCTCTTAAATGACTCCAAAAATACAATTTCAAAAAGTGTCCACATACACCCACAGCAGTAAGTTCAGACACATTCACTTTTTTTTACGTTTGTCTTTTTTTTCTTTTTTTTACATTTTATTAGGGGCTCATACAACTCTTATCACAATCCACACATATACATACATCAATTGTATAAAGCACATCGGTACATTCTTTGCCCTAATCATTTTCAAAGCATTTGCTCTCCACTTAAGCCCTCTGCATTAGGTCCTCTTTTTTTCCCCCTCCCTCCCCGCTCCCCCCTCCCTCAGGAGCCCTTGATAATCCACAGATTGTTATTTTGTCATATCTTGCCCTATCCGGAGTCTCCCTTCCCCCCTTCTCTGCTGTCCATCTCCCAGGGAGGAGGTCACATGTGGATTACATTCACTTTTTAAAGAGGATAAGCCATGGATTTTTCTTTGACAATTTAAAAGATTATTATAATATGTAGAAAATGTTATGCCCTCAACCTTCCTCATGCCGCGACCCTTTCATACAGTTCCACATTGTGGTGACCCCCAACCACAAAATTATTTCCGTTACTACTTCATCACTGTTATTTTGCTACTGTTATGAATTGGGCGACCCCTGTGAAAGGGCCGTTTGACCCCCCAAAGGGGTCACAACCCACAGGTTGAGGACCGTCGTGTTAGGGAATATATATTTCCTGTATGTCTGAAAAAAGACATTCAATATATTGTGCGGAATTTTTCCTTCTTCTCTCATAGCAGCAGCATAATTGAAAAAAAAAACCTGAGTATGATAACTCAATGCAAATGCAATCTCATGTTAGAAGTAAGCTGCCTTAGCGACGAAATCAGATACCAGAGCTTTTCTACAACAGAATTAAGCAGCGCTGCGAATTACCTAGAATCAATTCTCATGGGACACTGTTGGAAACATCATGATACTGAATTGAGAAAACACTTTTCTTATGGAAAAATCACGTCCGAGCTGGCCAGTTATGTTATCCAAGATAAGTTTGGTGATTATCCTGTAAATTAACATCGATTTTTGTATAGACTCCAATATTGCCGATCTCTGAGAAATCATCCTGGTCTCCAGAAGGGCCAGTTGCAGAGGTATGGCACATACCTTCTGGTGCAGAGGCTGTCTGAGGACACGAATGGCCGAGTTTACCACACCACGATGAAGACTAGCTTAAACACAGCAGAAGACAAAAACTTCCCCCAAACCCCAGAGACTAAAAACTACGTATTTATTGTTACTGGCGAACCCACAAGGTGGCACTAAAGAGAAAAATGACTAAAGTGAATATACAAGGAAGACTTACATAATAAATCCTATACTGAGAATTAACCAATTTTATGAACGGGTCAACTTTTATTTAATAATTCACAAATCGTCTCCTTCAGGTGCATTGCTTTTCCCCTCCCACAAACTGTTGAGAGGAAAAATGCTTCATTTTATGACACAGTTGGTTATTTTTCAAGAGTCAGCAGTTTGCATTTTCTGTGGATCCCTTTTGCAGGGACGACTTTGTACAGATATAAACTGGTCAACTGTTTGGCATATAAATGATGATCATTGCACTTTTACGTTTTGTATAGTCCCCAGCACTTAGTTTCTTAATATAAAAGGCAATCAGTGTAACAACATATTATATGAGCTGGGGGCCTTTCAAACATTCCTGGGAAAATTCCATTATTTCTCAAGTCCATTTTTTCATGAACTTTTTGAAGATCCTTTTAGTGAGATTTTTAATATTTGTAATAATACCCCATAGCCAAAAGTCTAAATGTTCGAGTTTCAGGAATATTTCTGCATTCCCAAATTCCTACTTTCTTTTTAAGCCATTGAAAAGTGCCTTCTGGGTGTGTGGAAATGTTCTCAGAAAACAATGTGTGTCTCAAACAAATTTGGTGTAGTCTTAGTATCCAATCCTGAGACTGAAGATGGGTTCTGAATTAGGGTATCATGAGCTGAAAGGAAGAGTTTCCCTTTACTGACTATGCACAAGCTTTACTGACTATGCGCAAAGAGATGGAGTGAACCAGAAGCTGCTCTTCAGTTCCGAGGGAAGGAACTATGCTATTTGCACACAGACCTAAAACTTGAAGAGGGAAAAAACACAATAATTCATTCCTGTGTTAGGCTGAGTTGTCTAGAGAAACAAAACCAGTGACACTCAGATATTTATAAAAAGAACTTTCTATCAAGATAAAATTATATATTAAGAAATCATTCCAGCCCAGTCCAACCAACGTCCGTGGTCCTCTTCAGACTCTGGTAGCCCAAGACTGATGACACCGAAAAGTGAAGCGGGACGCAGGGACATCAGCCTGTGAACACTGGGATCCAAGGTCGACGGAAGCAAGGTGGGGCGCCAACAGTTCTCTGGAGAACCACAGGGTGCTGCCCTTGGTGGCAGGCAGAGTCCCAGCAAGGAGGCCAGTCAAGGGCAAGAGAGGGAGTTCTTCCTGCCTCGCTTGCAAAAGGCCATACCCTAATGAGGCATCCTCAGGCTGTGACCTGAGGGATAGGTTGGACTCCACCTCTGCACCTTCACACAGACATAGTGGACTGACATCTAAGTACAACTCCTTTGCCTAGTATCCCGGTAGGAATTTAGTGTAGTTGACAATGTGATTTAAATTTTTAGCATTATTTTGCATGTTCATCATGAACTATTTTCTAGCAGAAAGTCTGCTTCTGACACAGACATTAAAATGTCCTTGACCAGGAAGCTGACTATGCAAGAACAGGGTTTAATATTACAATATTAAAAATAAGACACCGTGTGCCAAAATCAGCTTTTAAAAAAATCACACCTAGGCATATGACTTCCATGTTAGCTGTATTTTAATACTACACTAATTCACCATATTTTTGTCAATTTATCCACAATGATCATCTGATAGCTAGATTTAATATTCTACTTAGTATAGTTATATTTATATATCAAATAAGGGGCTGTGATGATTTTTTTCTCTTAATGTAAAGAGATGGGATAAATTACTGTAAGAAAGATTAACATTTACAGATTAGAGTACGTGGAGGCACTAAAGCAGGATGTGTTTCACCTTTATGTGCGTTTACACTCAGTATGTCTTTTATGCAGATACTGACTGTGGTTTGAAAGTGGTGAGGCGCCGTTCAAATCGTGTAAATTTGATCTGTCAAACCATCTTGGGTCAAAGGGGAATATTTTTAATGCATCCACAAGTTAAGATTTGTAAAGCACATAAACTGCTTGTTCTGCAGTATGAAAATAAGCTATCGTCAACTCTTTCAACTACTTAGTTCTCAATCCAGGATGGATAATGCTGTGCTTTCTATAATCATTATTTTATAAAATTATAATTATTCTGCGGAGGGTCACACTACACTATTCTCTATTTATTCACTTCACGTAACAAACACCCAGGTAGCACTTCTGTACGCTAGTAAGAGTAGAGCTCAGAGCTGTCTGGTTCTGCCCTACACTCCTAGTTCAGTGTCTCACCAACTTCATAAGTTATATAAAGAGTTTCAGCTATGCACTCAGACTTGTTACAGTTGCTTACCTTTCTGAGAACAGGATAGCATTATGGTTACCTGTAGAAGTTACAGAACAACATGACCTGATTTGGAATCTGAGCATTGCCACAGCTGTTGATTGAAAAGGGCTCTCACAAAGGTATGTTGCAGTTCTAACCCTTGCTAGGTATGACGGTAGCTTTTTAGCACATAGGATTCTTGCAGACGCCCTCGGTTGGCATGAGGTCATCCTGGAGCAGCGTGGGTTCTAATCCTGTGTGGCTGGTGTTCTCGTAAAAGAGGAGCAGCACGGACTTAGGGCAGCCATGTGAGGATGCATCTGACAACCCGTGAATTTTTCAATTTTAAAAATGTTAAATTTTTTAAAAATTTTGAAAACTCATGAAACAATATTTATTGTAAATTAGGTGCGTGTTTAATTTTCAGATCACTAACTTTGTATTCAACAATTTAAACTACTAATCAAAGTCCCAATAGTTCACCCTTCATCCACTCGATTTCTCTTCTCCCTCTTGTGGACCGCCTTATTCCATTTCACCTAATGAAACACCTGTTAACAGCCTAGCCCATTGCTTTGTCTTTCCTCCATGGCCTCCCAAATTCCAAAGCCTGTTCCCTTTAGCATGGAAGTCCTCGTCTTGGTTTCCCCCCTCGTTATAAGAGTGGTCTCATATCACACTTCTCCGTCTGTGACGGCTAATTTCATGCATCATCATATTCTCTAGTTCCATATGCCAGGACATGATTTGTGGTTTGGTGTTGGTAGTTTTAGTGATGCATACTATTCTATTGTGTGTTTGTGTCAGTTTCTTTATCCGTTCTTCTACACTTAGGTTTTTTCCATCTTCTTGTTCCAGCTTACAGTGTTGCATTGAACATGGATGTGCTTATGTCTGCTCCTGGTACGGCTCTTACTTCTTTATGATTTACACCCAGCAGCGAGATTACCAGGTCCTATGGAATTTTTATTCTCAGCTTGATTTCTTACCGATGACTTTATGGCTCTGGGTTTTACTTTTAGGTCTTTGATCCATCTTAAGTATGTTTCTGTTCATGGGGTGACAGGTCTTGTTTCATTCTTCTACAAAATGGAAATCTAATTTATCTAATGCCATTTGATGGTTTTAGGACCTTTTTTGAAGATAAATTTTCTTTAGGTGGAAGGATTTATTTCTGGCATCTCTATTTGGTTCAACTAGTCTATGTACCAGTGTCATTGTGCCAGTACCAGGACGTTTTCGATAATGTGGCTGTACAATGGGTTGTGAGGTCCAGAAGGGCGAAGCCTCCTCCTTTGCTTTTCTTAAGTATTTTTTATTTTTATACCTCCTGGGTATCTTTCCTTACCACATGAAGTTAGTAGTGTCTTCTTCATGTCGTTAAAGAACGCATGTGGAGTCCGGATCTGAATTGCAATTGTATTCATAAATATTCTTTAAGTGGTTCTCTTTCGGCTTCTTGTAGAAGCATAGTTTCGCTGTACACGTCCTAGGTTTTTCTGGTGAGGCTTATCCTTTATTCCTAAGTACGTCTCATTGTTTGTGTGGATATTGTAACTAGTATTGTTTACTTGATTCCTTTTTCTCATATTCTTCCCGTATTGCTCTCATTAGCACACAGGGATCAGATTATGTGTATGTTAATCTTGTATCCTGCCACGTTGCTGAGTCTCCTCAGATTGTTTCTAACAATTTTCTGAATGTTTGGGGGATTTTCTATGTATAAAATCATATAATCTTCAAGTAGTGAGACTTTGACTTCTTCCTTGCCAATCCACATTCTTTGATTTCCTTTGACTGTCCAATAGCTCTGGCTAATCATTCCAGCACAAGGTTGAATAATAAGAGTGATGAGTCTCTGTCCGATTCCCACTCACTAGGCGGGGATCTTTGCCGCTTTCCTACATTGACGAAGAGAGTGGCCTTTGGTTTATAATCTATGGCCTTAATTGTGTTGAGAAATTTCCCATCTAATTCCCATTTTGTTGATTGTTTTCATCAGGAATAAGGGGTGGATGTTGTCAAATGCCTTTTCTGCATCAAACGATATGACCATATGGTTCTTAACAAAAGATCTTAAGAGTAGCAGTTCGCAACCTGTGGGTCGTGACCTTTTTGGGGATCAAAGGGCCCTTTCAAAGGGGTTGCCTGGTTCGTAACAGTATCAACATTACAGCCATGAAGTAGCAACAGAAATAATTATGTGGTTGGGAGGGGGTCACATGTGAGGGACTGTATTAAAAGGTCGCAGCCTTAGGAAGGTTGAGAACCACTGTCTTAGAGACTTGGAGTGGGGGGGGAAGGGCTATGGCCTGGTCTACACATTGAATTAGACTTCTAGCTTCTAGAATTATGGCATAACATTTCTGTACTAATATGTTAACCACAGTTTATGATGTGATCTGAGCCTTAGAAACCTAAGACAGTCACCAACTAATTAAATTAGTTTAGACACATTAATTTCTTTCAGTCTCATTTTTTTCAAATAGGGATCATGGTAGCAATGATCCTGTTGGGGTCATTTTCACGATAAATGAGATATTCTAAAGTCGCTCAACAACCATAGGGCACGTGGCAAGTTCTCGGTGTTGTTAGTTGCGGAGCTGGTTCTGACACACAGGGACTGCATGTACAGCAATGCCGCACCACCTCACAGCATTGCTCTGTTTCACATTAGTGCTGCGGCTGGGGCGCCGCTTTATCTGAGGTTCTTCCCATTGTCTTGCTGCCTCTCTAGTTTACACTGAAGTTCGAAGTTACCATTGATCGGGTCTCTCCTGATACCATGTCCAATGTGCGTCAGGTGACATTTCACCATGCTTGCCTCTAGGGAGCCTTCTGGCTGCACTTCTTCCAGGACCGGTGTGCTTCTTCTTATAGGCCACAGTATGATCTTCACCAAGACCGCAATCAAAGGTAACAATTTTCCTTCGGTTTTCTTTATTCATTGACCACAAGGGACTGAAAATACCATGGCTGTGGTCAGGCTCCCCTTAGTCATCAAAGAGGAACCCGCCTTTTGAACACCTTTCATAGGTCTTTTGCAACAGCTATTCCCAGTTCGGTATGTCGTTTGGCTCCCTGCCTGCTGCTTCCGTGGACATTGACGGTGCACTCAGTTAAAATGAGATCGTTGGCACTCCCATACTGCTCTCTTTATCATGGTGTTGCTTATGCTGCGAGGGCCTGTGTTTTCTTGATGCCGAAGGGAAATCCACATTGAAGGCTGCGTTCTTTGTTAGTCATCAGTACGTGCTTTCAATCTTCTTTACTTTTAACCAGCTAGGGTCCATGATCTGCACATAGCAGGCTGTTAACGTGCCTTCCTGTAATCCTGAGTTCAGTTTCTCAGGTTACTGGCTGAGCACACAGATGGAGTAAGGATGATGAAAGCATACAGCCCTTCCAGTAACTTAGTCCTGATTTTAAACGATGCGCTATCCTCTTGTTCTGGTACAGCCTCTTTGTCTGCACACAGGCTCAATAGGAGCAATATGAAGTCTTTTGGAATTTCCATTCTTCGCAAAGTTATCCATAATTTGTTATGATCCACACAGTTGAATGCCTTTGTGTAATCAATAAAACACAGGTTGACTTCTTATTTGTATTTTCTGCTTTTCTGTAAGCTCCATCTGCCATCAGCCAAAATATCCATCATTCTCCACCTTTCTCTAAATCTAGCTTGAATCTCTGGCAGTTGTCTGTCAATGTACTGCTATGCCCACTTAAGGATATTTCCAGTGAAAGCTTACTTGTACTAATATATTGGTGGATAGTTGCCAGAGTGAGCCGAATTACCTTTCTTGGGAACTGGCACAGATGTGAGTCTTTCCCAGTCAGTGGAGCAGGTGTCTGTCTTTCCCATTTCTTGCTGTAGGTGAATGTGTGCTTACAGTATTATCTGTTTGACAAAACAGCTCAATTGCTATCTGTTAACTGCACAATTCCCAGAGCCTTGTTTTCGCTGATGCCTTCAGTGTAACTTGGACTTCTTTTTTCAGTACTGTCAGTTCTTGATCAGCTGTTCTCTCCTGGCGTGAACTGAACATTGGTTGATCAGTTTTTTTGGCTCTCGATTCCTTCCTTATTATTTTGTTACTTTGTTTTGTTGATTTTTTGTCCATTCAATCTTTCAACATTGCAGTTGGAGGCCTGAAATGTTCTTTCAGCTTGAGAAAGTCCTCGATAAACCTTTACCATTACCTAATTCTTATATAATTAATTCTTGTCATAGTTATGTATTTGAACAACTTAAGTTCATGACAAAAATATGTTGGTATCTTATAGTTTTCCTTTCTTCAGCTAGTAGACTAGTTAGTTCAGACTAGTTCAACATAATGTATCCCTAGAAAATGACCCAATTTCTGTTCTGTGTGTAAAATCTGGTGCCTATTATGCTTGCAAGCTTTATAAATATATAAGATTTCCACAATACATACTTTGCCTTTTTATAGAGTTTGTCTCCTGAGCTTATAAAACAAAGAACCCAGAGCAAACACTGAAGTTTTACGTTGTCATTGATCCAGTGTCAGAGTGGAACTGAGCTCCACAGTGCTTCATCAATGTTTTTTTGGGGGGATGGTGGTGGTGGAGGGGGTAGTATACATTAACAGGCCTTTCTTCTGCTATGCCTCTGGAGGATTCGCTGTCAGTGATTTGGTTAGCAGCTGTATCTGTAACTGCACTACCCAGGGACTATAGCCAACTGTGTGTGTTACTGAGTTGATTCCAACTCATAGTGATCCTGTAAGCCAGAGCAGAACTGCCCGATAGGGCTTGCTAGGCCGGATGCATTACTGGAGCAGATTCCTAGGTCTTTTCTTCTGTGGTGTTACTGGATGGGTTTGAACCAAAGAGCTTGCTGTTAGCAGTGAAGCATTTAATTGTTGTGCCACCAGGCCTCCTTGATTAGGACCCCCCAACACCCCACCTTGGTGGAAACATAACTTTCCAGAGATCCCAGTTATCTCTTCTGTGCGTATAGTTTTCAATGCTTGATTGGGAAATACCCTGGATATTTGGTCAGATTTTTCCTTACATTTCCCATCTATTTTCTGCTTAGACTTAACCTTGTTTTGATGTAAGAATAATCAGAAGACTTTCAATAATTCTATAGCAATGCTAGTGGGGGTGGGGTAATGACAGCTTGAAAGTTATTTGAAAAGTTCAAACCTACCTTCTGCTCCACAAAAGACCTGGCAATCAGATTTGCTTCCCCAGAGATTATAGCTTAGGGACCCCGACCACGTGTTCTACTTGGCTCCATGGAGTTGCTTTGACTTGACTTGAAATTGATTCAATGGCCTACAACAAGTAAATATATTAATGCATTAAGGGATTAAGGGACAATTCCATAGTTTCACCAATGTTTATGTGAGGAACAAAAGACAATGACATTTAGATGTAATTTCTATTCACATAGATCTTTAAAAACAAACAGAAGTCAGACAACTCCCAGTTAAATCAAAGGCCTTATCTATAGTGACAAACTACTCACATCATGGACATTTCCATGTTTCCATATTAGGGCTAATTTTAACCAATTCTCTTTCCATCCTCAAGATGGTGAGGAACGTTCTACCCACCAGGGTCGTTCTTGTGGAAATCCCTCACCACTGCTGACAGGTGCAGTGGCGCCACATGTGAAATCAACAAGTTGTGCAATATGAAAAGATTAATAAACCAGACAATAATATGAATTTTTCCAAAATAAAAATTTCATCACAATTTCACAAAAGGCAGTTCATTTTGATCATTTACAGGGACAAGGTGAAGTATAAATTTAATTAAAAACAACTTCTCTTTGGACTCATGAATATTAAATATTCAGACTGTTTCCATTTTTACAAGTCAACTAGGGCCACAAAATTGACTTCACGGAAAAATCATAATATTATTCAAACAAATTTGTGTTTTCATTTTTCTGTTGTCACATGGCGGTAGCCAGCTTCTCCATATTCATGTCAGCATGGTTCCCAATTGCGTGTGGTCTGCAGGAACTCAGCCCTCACAGCACACGCATCGACCCTGTTTGACTGCCAGTTTGGGGAAGGTTTGATCCTTCCTCTCTGCTCCACTGCTCCATTACATAGATGGCTTAAAGAACAGAGATTGTCTTGAAGTTAGTTGTGGAGGTTAGGAGTTCAAATCCAGGGTATTGGAAGAACCATGCTCCCTCAGCTCTAGAGCAAGATCTTTCCTTTCCTCTTCCAGTTTCCGCAGGCTCTGGGCGCTTCTCAGTGACTGGGCTTTGAAATGCATCTTTACATGGTGGCCCTCTTCCTCGAGTGACTTTATCCTCTCGCCTGCTCTCCTCTTTTAGAAACCGTCTCTCAGATGGAATCAGAGTCCTCTCTCATTCCTAAGTGACAAACCTCATTTCCAAACAGGGTCACATTTCGATACAAGGATGAGGGCTTCCACCTTTTCTTTTGAGGGGGCACAATTCAATCCATATCATATTTGCTATTAAACATTTTATAGTGTCTCTTTACCCATTAAAAAGGTAAAAATTAAACATTTCTCAATGGAGATAATTGAGAAATCTATTGAAAGCAGAGAGGGTAATATATCAGTTTCTAAGTCTTTCATAAAAGTTAAGAACTAGTAGCGTTTGCCTAGTCCCACTTCTCCACAGTCAGTCACCCCCAAAACTGAGCTCATTCAGTCACTGGATTTAGGTTGTGTAAGCAGCTGGGGCTGACTAGGGCTCTATCTAGCTCTTTCTCCTGAGCAACAGCTGCTTCTGGATGAGAAGCAGTAATCGCACTTGAAGGGGCCGAGAATCCAAGGGCACTTAAATTGCACCTCACCATACAAACCAGTTTCCAAAGGAGAGCAAAAAGAGCTCAGGTGTAAACAATTAAAGCATAAAGTCTCTGCTCTGAAGCCAGCACATTCACGAAAGGCAGTTCATTTTGATCATTTACAGGGACAAGGTGAAGTATAAATTTAATTAAAAATAACTTCTCTTTGGACTCATGAATATTAAATATTCAGACTGTTTCCATTTTTACAAGTCAACTAGGGCCACAAAATTGACTTCACTGGAAAAATCATAATATTATTCAAACAAATAAATGTGTTTCTGAGAAAAAACATCATGTACTTGGAAAGCTCGATATTTCCCTAGGGAAATGCATGGCTCCAGAACTGGCCCAGTCAAAAGTGTCTTTATCCCAGTGGCTCACAACACAGAAGGCCCATAACACCAATATTCCTTGGTAGAAATATCAGGGTATTATTTCTTGATATTTTTGTTGGACACACAATCTAACAGAAACACAGGATAGAAATAGCAGGTTCTAAGAAGATATTACTATTTTTCCAAAGACCCTGCTTCTGAGGGTGAGGGTGCTAAAACACTTTCAGAAAACACAACACCATAAAATCAAACAAAACCTCACTAGGATGCTTTTATAACATTGATATGAAAGGCAGAAATATCCATACACTTGACCTTGATAGTCAATTTATTGAGTGAGGCTACATTTGGGGAATCAGTGCATTAAGAGGTCATGTCCAGTCTACTTGAATTTCAAAAAAATCATTTATTAATTCAGTCACATTTAGTAAAGCCTTTACTAATTGGTACATATATATTCTTTATCTCAAAATATCTGAGAGTTTCCTTGTTGTAGCACTGAAAAGAACATGAACACATTGAAAAGGCATAAAGAACGGAAATGTGCCCCATCTTTTCATGACGACTAGCAATACTGAGTGTGTAAACTTCTTCATTAGGTGGCGGCTGTCAGACCCCAGCGAATGGTTCCAGACCTTTCTGATCATCAACGTGTGATGAATCCATGGACTTCAGATCAATAACCTGAATTGGCAGATTAAAACATGAGGTCAGGTGATCTGAGAAGGGTCCCACCATTCCGTTCCCCTGCTGTGTGATGCTATGAAAGCAAAATAGGTAACGCTGCGCCTTGCTTCTTCCAATGCATTTAGCCAGATACATATGGGCAGCAAGAGCACAGCGATGTAAAAACAGAGCAGAAAAAAGTAACTTGAACAGAATGTGGCATTTTCCCTTGGTTTTGCTAACGGCCCACATACAACATGCTTTTAAAAAGCCACCCTAGAACATTTTCTCTTCATCATTTTCAAGCAGCTTAAATGGACATTTAGAATGTATAGCACTGGGCATGTATTCCATCTGGGAAAAATGGAAAAGAGATTTAGCACGATGGGCTGCATTTCTATAATTGTTGTTAGGACAAAGTTGATGTGTACTTGATCTCTTGTCTTTTGGTCATATTTTAAGGTCATCGTACCTTTTCAGCTCTGCAGTAGCACTACATGTTGCTTTTTGTAAGGAAAATAATTTTGAACATAATCAGTACACTTTATATTTAATTATAAATATCGATTCATTTTAAATGCCTTGAGGATTTGAAGACTTGAAAGACACATATAAGAGGAATTCTCTCATTCTCTTTATATTGTGAAAACTATTTTTATGGACTCTAAAGCCAGTAACACTTCGCTTTATTAAACACCAGTCCCCTGCCTCCTGGATGTTAATTTTATTGGGGCTGTCCTCTGAATATTCTTCCAATTCGAGCTATTCCTGCACAGCCCATGCACACTCATAGAAACTCTGCACCACCGTTCAGAACTTCCCCGTGCAGACATGTGTCCACAGCCAGCCAACGCCGCTCCGTGCCTTGATAAATATTGGCCTATTATAACCATTCTTAACAAAGTTTATTTCCAAACACATTTTTGTAACAATCTTCAAGATAACACCGAAAAACTGCACAAGAGTCATCTTGACTGGGTGAAGCGGGGAAAAAATGCCGACCAATTATAGCATTGCTTTGTTTACTCCTCCAGCAAGTCTGAAGTATTGGGGCTCTGAACCCTGTTGTTCTGTCTCAAGTATATGGTCCTGGATGTTATGTTTAGGTATTATGTTTTTATCATTTCTCAACTCTAAAGACACAGGAGGGAAATTCTCTCTCTAGCTTGTACAGCCAGAGGACTCCAATGCTTCCTTGCTAACCACAATTTAGTACTGCACACCTGCACACATCATACTGTATAATATATGTCGACAGTCTATGGAGAATTTATCTCAATTTACATACAGCTCTCCAAATCCTCTGGTGAGCCTGATGTGAAATCTGAGACAGGCCAAATCTCCCCAACAGGATCTTCTTTTCCTCCAGGGGGTTCACCTCCGAAGGCAATACAGATCCTTGGACAGCGCGGTGGGGCTCGAGATTCCGGGAGAGGAGTGGCTGCGGGGCTTGTTTCGCTGAAGATTTACAATGTAGTTCTTGCAGGCGGCTCAGCAACCCCCTCTGTGGCCGTGGGTGTCTGCTGTGACAGAGCGGGGAAAAGCTCTCTAATCTCCCGTGCCTGCCTCTGCCTTTCAGCCGCTCCCCTCTCCTGCCTTCCCTGCCGCCCAGCGCTCTCGCCTCCTTTGCCTTTCTAGGGGAGGGGGGGATGTTCGGGTGGGGTGGGGGTGGGGTAATAGGTGTTCAGTCCCTGAAGGCAGCTAGAGTAGCTTTGGCAATATAGACCCGAGCCTGTGTGCGCGCGCGCGCACACACACACACACACACACACACGCACACACACTCACTCACTCCAGCTCTCCCCACGGGGATACCAAGCCAGCCCGAAGCTCCAGCTACCTGCAGGGGGTGGCCCGGCCGGGCGCTCAGCGCTTACTTGCCATCTGCGGAGGGCAGAGCCACATCCAAACCAGGGAGGGCGGTTGGCTGTCCGGTTGGCAAGCTGGAGACGTTGGCCGCCACCGCGGCTTAAAGTGTCCAGGGTGGCGAAGAAGGAGTCTCCAGGGCAGATTCCCGGAAGGGCTCCGAAGCTCCCGGACTTCCTCCGGCGGCGGCGCTCCAGTCGGTCCCTCCTGGCCATCCTCTCGGGCCCTTCTGCGGGGTGCTGGTCTGGGGCGCCCCGGGGCCGCCGCCGCCGCCGCCAGCGCAGCCCACCCGGAGGAGCACTGAACGCCCCGGCGACACCGGAGTGGGGGGCGAAAGCGGGAGCCCTAACTTCCCCCCCGCGGGACCCTCGCTCGGCGTCCGCCTCGCAGTGGCTCGCAGCCCGGGGCCGGCGGACGGGCTCCCGCGGAGAGCGCGGCGCAGGGGAGGGCCCGGCGGGAGCGGCGGCCGCGCAGGGGGCGCCCGGACCCCGCCCAGGAAGTAGCGCGCCGGCGGCCGGCGGCGGCGCCTTCCAAGTTGGGCGCGTCCGCGAGCCCGCCCCGGGCGGCCCGGCCCGGGGGGGGAGGCGGGGCTCCCGGGGGCAGTCGGGGCGGCCCGCGCCCCGGGCCGGCGCCCGTCCTGCGAGAGCGCGGGCCGGAGGCTCCCGGCTGCCAGGCGGCGTCGCGCCGCGGGCCCGCGTGCGCTGCCGGATGCCCGCGCCGGAGGGGGCTCGGGGCGCCCGCCCGCGGGGGGTGCTGGGGAGGGCGGCGGAGGAGGCGGAGGAGGCGGCGTGATGGCCCTGGACGGCGAGCGGGGGGAGCAGGAGGAGGAGAAGGAAAAGAAGAAGAAAAAGAAGAGGAGGAAGAAGAAGAGGGCAGAGGAGGGGGCCGCGGAGAGCCGCTCACCCTCGCAGGCCACCATGGGGGAGGCCGCCGCCGCCGCGCCCCGGCCGGGCGGCAGGGGGCCCTCGGACCCGTGGGCGGACTCGGTGGGCGTGCGACCCCGCACCACGGAGCGCCACATCACGGTGCACAAACGGCTCGTGCTGGCCTTCGCCGTGTCCCTCGTGGCGCTGCTCGCCGTCACCATGCTCGCCGTGCTGCTCAGCTTGCGGTTCGACGAGTGCGGCGCGCCCGGCGCCGACGGCGGCCCCGCGGGCTCCCCCGCGCGTGACCGCAACGCCAGCCTCCCGGGAGCCGCCCCGCGCAACCACCCCGCGGGCGAGGGCTCGGCGCCGTCCGAAGCGGCCGGCCAGGCGACGCCGGCGACCCCGTCCGCCAGGCCACCATCGGAGGAGGAGTGCGAGCCGCGGCGCCCCTGGACCCAGTTGCGCTTGTCGGGCCACCTCAAGCCGCTGCACTACAATCTGATGCTCACCGCCTTCATGGAGAACTTCACCTTCGCCGGCGAGGTGAACGTGGAGATAGCGTGCCGGAACGCCACCCGCTACGTCGTGCTGCACGCCTCCCGGGTGGCCGTCGAGAAGGTGCAGGTGGCCGAGGACCGCGTGGCTGGGGCCGTGCCCGTGGCCGGCTTTTTCCTCTACCCACAGACCCAGGTCTTGGTGGTGGTGCTGAACCGGACCTTGGACGCCCAGAGGAATTACAACCTGAAGATCATCTACAATGCCCTCATTGAAAACGAGCTCCTGGGCTTCTTCCACAGCTCCTATGTGCTCCACGGGGAGAGAAGGTAGGGAGGGGCGGGGCCCCGCGGCGCGGGACCCTCAGGACCCTCTGGGCTGCCTGCCACCCACCCCCCAGACTCGGTCCCATTCCCTCTGGGAAGCAAGGGGTGGCGGCGTAAAGTCACCAGCCCAAACCCTCTACTCCCCAAAGCCCAAAGCCCGTCCCCAAAGCCCGTCTGCTCCGCAAACTCACTCACTCACTCAGTGCCAAACAGGGAATTCCGCCCCCCTTGCATAGTTGGGACCTTCTCCTGGGGTAAGCTTGCTGGGCCTTAGAATAGATTCCCACTCCCAGTGCTGCTGCTTTTCTAAGGGGTATGTGTAATTTGAGCGATGCCAGATTGACAGTAAAAGGCTAACAAGTTATCCTCTAAAGAAAATGACTGAGCGCTTAAGGCCAACATAGCAGAGCCTCTCCGTTAAGGTATTGGCAAATTCCTCTTACCAGGTCCACCCTGTCTGACTCTTCGTCCCCTGGCAAACGCTTGGCAGAAGATGGGCTTTGGCTGCGTAAAGTTTTCTAAAAGTAGAACGTCAAGTTCACAGCCCTGCCTAGTACAGCTCAAGGCCGGAGAGGCTGGAGGGGTGGTTGGCATGGTACACGCTGCCAAGAGTGCCCCGCCGCCGGGAGCTGCAGTTTGAGGATCAAGGCATGGTCATTCCAGTGGCTTTTCCTAGAGTTATTGCCCCTGGAGATGTCTCTAGTGGTGAAGGGGGAGAAAACACGGCTAGTTAGTCTTCAAAGCCGAGTGCCTTTGATGCCTTTTAGATTGGTCAGTATTCTACTTATTAGTGCCTTAAAAAACTTTCCTTCACTTGTTTAGAGTTTGTGCTTAAGAATCCAACAGAACAGGTGCGAATTGCACCAGTTCCTCCAAAACTTTATGGTTTGGTGAAGTTGTTTAATTTAGCTAAGCCAATATTTCTGAACCTGATGACCTCTATCTAAGTTCTATCAACCCCACAGCAGCCCTGTAGGATAGGAGCTGATATCCCGAGTTTGACAGATGGGAAAAGGGGAGCATCGGGAAGTCAGGTATCTTGACTGTGATTACATGATGAACCGACAAAGCAGGGATTTGAGTTCAGGCAGCAAGGCTTGGTAGAGCCCATATATATCCCCTGACTTGGGAATAATAACAATAATAAATCCATAATGATACCATACTCTCACAGTATTGCATCAGGTGCCCATGACTCATTCACTTCCAGAGACTCAAGTCTGACTCACAGAGACCCTGCAGGACAGAGTAGACGGAGTAGAACTGCTCCTGTGAGTTCATGAGTTCATGAGACTGTAACTGTGTACCAGAGTAGAAAGCCCTGTCTGTCTGTCTCCTCAGAGCACTGATTCGAACCGTTGACCTAGTGTTTAGCAGACCAATGAGTGAGTACCATGCCACCAGGGCTCCTAGGTGCCTATGAGTAAATGTGTTAAACAACACTCGACCACGTGCGGGGAATATAATCTACCATAAATAAGTGTCTGGTAGTACGAGGTTCTTAGGTATATTTTAATGAAAGAATAAGATTCTTGCTCTTCCCCTGACTCATTGCGTTTAAAGCAAATGATTACTTAAATGACTAGAACAGGTGAGAGTTAAAAAATAACAAAGTAGTAGAAACATAACAAACTTAAAAATGCAAACAACTTGATTAAAGGTGTGCTGGAAATGACTGATGGGAGATCCCCAGTGATTCTCACAACGGCAAAAACGAAGGCTCAGCAGTCCAGCGCACTTGGGATCCCCAGGCTTGTCAGTGAAGAGCTGAGTTTGAACTCTGGTTTTCTGATCCCTAGACCTGAGCTTATGGTGCCTGGAAACTCTCAAGAGAAACTGCTAGTCTCTCAGAGACGGGAACTTCACCAAAGTTCTGTTTTATGAGGTCACGTTATATAAATAAAATACCGAAATGCCTCAATAGTTGCATGATAGTTAAGGTCTCCCATAAATTAGTCACTTGATAAATCGTAGCATTAGGTATGGATAATTTAAACCCCTTTCCATCATTTTCCCATATATTATAAAGAATATAGATTAACCATTAAAAACCCCACTATCATCAAATATGGGGAAAGGCATAGAAGGTATATCTTCATATGCTGAGAAAAAAGCTTATTATATCAAAATATCAATACTGTAAATTGCACATCACTACTGATAAATCTTGCTGCGGTAAAATAAATACCTCCAACTAATGCTGGTTTTTGAGCCATGCCAAAATATATTTGGTGGAACTGAGTTTGTTTTGGTCAGTGCTTTCAAATTAACAGGACTCCTAAAAAGACCAGATGTTTCTGCTTGACCCATAACTGATTTCTTATACCCCTGGTACATATTTGCATTTCAATGCACTCCTTCAGTTCTCCCTACAGATGTAAAGGGCTCAGTTGAAAGTTTAACCTAGTGCCCATGCAGCTAAACTCTCCTCTTGCCCCCCCCTCCCCCCCCCCCCCCCCCGGAACTACAGGATTCTGTGTTCCTAAGAGTTCTGTTCCTTTTTCTTTAAGGCCATGTTAATTTGATCATGTATTGGATGTTTATGCTAGAGTTGATAAGACAATGAAAATGTAGTAAATTATTATAAAAAAATCATACCAGCGTTCCAGATATTAACTCTTGTTGTTGTTGTTGCTGTTACTATGGCTACTTAGACTAATAGCAGGAACTCAGTCAAAGTTGGACTTTTGTTAGTAATAATTTTATCACCTAAATGCAGTGTAAATAACATTTAAAAACCCCATTCTCCAAAAGGACACAGGGGCAAGCTCTGGGAAACCTGGTTTAAAATAAATATGGTTGCAAAGGAAATTAATGCCATTATCAAAGTATAGTGGCCTAGTCTATGTGACCGTAGTTACTGTTCTAAGTGCAGTGGATACTGGCCATACCTACTCCCAGCCCACTGCCATCGAGTAGGTTTTGGCTCGCAGTGACCCTATGGGACAGAACAGAACCGCCCGAGAGGTTTCCAAAGCTGAACTCTTCACAGAAGCAGACTGCCACGTCTTTTATTTCCACGGGGCAGTTGGTGGGTTCGAACCACTGACGTCTCGCTTTGCAGCAGAGCAGTTTAAGCAGTGGACCATCAGGGATTTTATTTTGGATATAGAGGAACATGTTCTTCTTTTGCATCTATAATCATTTTATAGAAATCTTTAGATGCTTTTTGATGTTCTTATGGCCATTTCAAGGCTATACAGGTTAGATCATTTCGTGAAAGGAAATCCAAGACACCTCGTTTTCTCTCTGTCTTCAAAATTTGGTGTTTGATTTGATTTGAGTCACTTAGCACGTGGGGCAGGTACCGGAGGTGCTTTCTTCGGGCATGCTCCCTTGCAGCGGTGGTTCTCACCTTCCGACAGTTCCTCATCTGGTGGTGACCCCCCAACCATAACAATATTTTCGTTGCTACTTCATAATCATAGTTTGCTACCGTTATGAATTGGGCGACCCCTGTGAAAGGTTCCTTTGACCCCCACAGGTTGAGAACCACTGCTATAAAGTATCTTAAAATTGTTCTCAGTCCCACTCATCTGTACTTGTTGCTAAAGGTTTAAAATCAGACACACCAATTATTTAGATGTGACTTTTTATGAGTTAAGAATCTAAGTAATTAGTAAACATTTGAAAATTTGACTTCATAATTTTTATGTAGAAAAATAAAATAGCACACTATCAGAGAGTATCAAAGGTCAATTGGAAAAAACTTTTAGTTTGTATAATCTAAAAATGCCAAGATCAGTAAAACGGAAAACAAAATTGCCATAGGGAGTTCTTATTTAATACTGTGGAAATCTGATTTCAAAACCAGTCTCGCTTCTTCTGTCACCCTTTGAAAATTCAATCTGTTTTCTTTCTCCTGCCTTTCTTTTTTTATTACTGGAAACAGATAGGAATGACATTTATCAACCCTTACCAGCTGGAAGGAGTGAAAGTTTAGCTTCAGAATCTTGAGTGGGGGATAGTCATGTGAAATCCAGGTGGCCATTACAGAGCCGAAGATGAAACTCCTTCCTTTGGGATGAGAGCGATGAAGTTGAGTAGTGTCTTTGTCAACCCCAGCTGAATGACAGCAGCGCCTCAAGGTGGCACGTTTGAGACATCAGCCATATCCTCAGTACCTGCTTATTAAGCTACCTACTCCCTCCCTCCCCCCCCCCCACCAGGCACTGCCCTGAGTAATCGGAAAGATAAAAAGCAGTCCAAGGTCCCACTGGTACAGAGATCGGACATGCAGCCTTCAGATAGACTTCAAGCCTGCAGACACGATTTGTTTACCTAACCCCCAAACAGCTTAATGTTATTTTTCTGATTAGCTGTAAAAGTTTAGAAATTGAGGGATTACATAGAAAAGTATTTATTTCTGGCCTTTTGGAAAATTGGAAAATCTTGTACCACTGGGCTTACATTCTAGCTTGGCAGTATTTGTCTTCATTTATTACTTCAACAGTTATTTATTGAATGTCCTTTGTGAGAGTCAGGCAGTTTCATAGGCTCTAGGGTCTAGAAATAAAGTGAACAAAATCACATTGTCAGGAAGCTTTTATACTTCTTAAGTTTGTGATTGACCCATTTACAAGTGACATTTGCTTCCATGTGTAACTTAATCTAGACCACTTCTGCATCTTTGTACCTAGTCTACTTCACCTTTTTCAATCAAGTGGCTATTTGGATTTTCAACCCTTGCTTGGGCCATAATTCACCAGGGAGGCCAATAATAAGGACCAGGAAAAAGAGGAATATGAATAAGAAAATCAACAAGTTCACTAATTGTGAATTAATGACAGTAGCATTCACTAACTGTCAAGTGTAACCTGTAGAGAATAAGTTTCTTGTACATAATGAGTCCAAGAGAGTTTAGAAGAGGGAGAAATTTCTGTGAGTTAGAGTCTAGAGATCTACTTTATAAAAGAAACATGATTTGGTATTCACTTAAATAATATTATAAAGAAAAGTCATAGAAATGGGGAGGTCTGTGGGAGAAAGTATAGTATTCTTGTTATAAATAGATCTGAGAATTTAGATTTCGTTTCTCTGTGTAACATGGGTTAATTACTTAACCTCTCTTTAATTCACATTTTTAAAACTAGAAATACAAATTCTTCATTTACATTGTTTTCCTGGTTACTATTGTGATAAAACAAACCATCCCAAAGCTTAGTGGCAGATAGAAACCACTTTGCTATACTGAAGCTCTCCTTTAATGGATCAGGAATTTTGGACAGGAAAGAGGCAGGCTAGCCTGCACTCTATGATGAGAGGTGACTCCGTGTAGGTTCTTTTGTTGTGTCTGTGGGATTGGTGCTGGCACGCTCGTGGAACTCACCTGCTGCTCATTGTGGGTACTCTCTTTGGAACGCAGTGTGGCCTGGCCTTCTAACTCACGTGGTGATCTCCGAATGGCTGGTTTTCTTACACGGTACTTCAGGGCTCTGTAGGGGAGTTCTTACATGGTACTTCAGGCCTGTGTTCTTACATGGTACTTCAGGGCTCCGAAGGGGGGTGTTCTGAAAGAACTAGGTGGAGACTGTGGCCTTTACCGGCATCCTTACGGGTTGCTCAGTATCACATACATAATATCTCCTAATTATAAGTGGGTCATTAAGGATGGCCCTGATTCATTAGAAGAGAAAGTGTACCTCACCTCTTGATAGGAAAAGGGTCAACAGCTTATGGAAGTGTTTTAAATGTATATTATTTGCTCTCTGGTCCTAAAGAATTTTATCCACCCCTGTACGAATTTCCGCTGACCCTTCAGAGAGAGCGAACCACCAATAGGCCTCCTCCTATTACAACTCAAGCTCAAGCTTGAGGTCCAGGATCTTACCCTGCCCAGCTGCCACTCGGGGTTTGTCTCTTATGTGTACTTCCTCTACTCTGAAGACCATCAAGTCAGAAGACAAGTTGTTTCCCCCTGCACATCCAGTGTGCAGTAATAAAACAGGCATACGGTGATTACAGCAGCCATTTTCATGAAAATACGGAGAAAATAGGAGGATACAGACGTCACTGGCCGATGGCAGTTCTCCAATTCAGTTGAGCCCCTGCCGCCAATTCCTTTATTATGGCTCTTTTCGACTCCTTGAGAGTTGTTCTCCCTGATACGTGACCTTCCTTGCTGGGGCCTTTATATTTCATTCTAAATCTTCCTTTCTCTACATTTAAAAGGCAGTTTGCTCAATTCATTGACATCGGCTTTATTCTTCAGTTGTATAACCAGTCTCACTATTTTTTTCATAATCACTCCACCACTATTTATATAAACTTACTGCTCCTTAAGTTTCTTGCCTGATCTTTCTGGATGCTGTTGTTGATTCGATCCAAATGCCTGAGAGCAGTGCTCAAGGCACACATTGCTAATTAAGCTGAACTTGTAACAAGGGGTAATAGAGAGCTCATGGTCTCCTCTGTTGAGGAGAGTTTCTTGAATTAATTAATAAGCCTCATGTGATTGATTGCAATTTAATTTACATTTGGACCATAATTTCCCCTTTAGATGTTTTCTTCTTTTATTAAAATTCCACTGTGTTGTATGTTGGAATGAATCAAACTGTTACTTATCCGCAAAAGATGAGCTGTGAGCAGGACATATAAATGTCAGCAGGAGAGACTGCCACATTTCTATTAATCCAAACTGTGGCATTTTGAAAGATAGAGCATAGGTTTATGATTGACTTACACATCATGAAAGAATATGAGTATATAATTCAGGTACTAAAACTTTGATCATTGTAAAACATTCAGTTGATTCTCCAAAAAAGTTGTTTACCATTTGATGATTTGTCAGTAAACTCAGGAAAACTTATGCAGACAACAACCAGTAGATTGTGGTTGGTGTTGAATAACCTTCTCAGTTTGTTTCAGTGCAGGGTTGGGAAGCAAGGCTTCTGTTTTATTGTTTCGCTTCTATTGCTGGGAATTCAAGCAGTTGTAATTCTTTTAAAAATGGTGGGTTTTTTATGTATCAACTGGTATCCACTCGATTAGACAAAATTACATGCACAAATCTCTTTGAGATGAGCCTTTCTTTACCTTCGGGGTCTGTAGAACAAGACCCTTATAATTCTTACCTATCCTATTATTTAAAAGACAAGGCTTGGAAGAGGCTTAATCGAAAGACTCCAACAGCCTGTTGTCACGTTGAAAAGGCCCGTTAGGGTCTTAATAAAGTCATACTCTAGCATTATCTTTAGATCAAGCTTTTCTTTTTTATTTGTTTGTTTGGGAATTAAATTCAATGCAGTATCTATTACAAAAGAGTCTTGCTTTTGAAGAGGAAAATGTGAATTTGCCAACTTAAAAAAAATTATTAAGTACTTTCATTGGGGCTCTTACAGCTCTTATCACAATCCATCCATCCATCCATTGTGTCAAGCACATTTGTACATATGTTGCCATCATCATTTTCAAAGCATTTTCTTTCTACTTGAGCCTTTGATATCAGCTCCTCATTTTTTTCCCGCCCTCCCTCCCTCATGAACCCTTGATAAATTATAGTTTATTATTTTCATATATTACATAGTCCTCTGTCTCCCTTCACCCACTTTTCTGTTGGTTGTCCTCCTGGGATGGGATTGTATGTTGATTCTTGTGATCAATTCCCTTTTCTCCCCTACACACCCCGTATTCAACTGGTATCTCTAGTCTCATTATTGGTTCTGAGGGGTTTACCTGCCCTGGATTCCCTGTGTTATGGGCTCTTATCTGTAGCAGTGTATATGTTCTGGTCTAGTCAGATTTGTAAGGTAGAATTGAAGTCATGATAGTGGAGGGGAGGAAGCATTAAAGGCTCACAAGGAAGAGATGAGCCCGCCAGGGTGCAGTACAGCACCGATGAAACCTACAACTTTCTTCTAGTTCTTTAATGCTTCTCTCCCCGCTCACCCAACTAGATCATGTTTTCTAACCCTTTGATTTGAATATTTTTTTTCGGAGGCTGCTTTTACTTTAAGGATCTTAAGCCCTCTGTAGTCTGGGAAGGAAACACAATTTTAATTTAAAACCTAGAAAGTCCTGCTCGTTTATGGTTTAGCTACATTTTACTTGAAAACTGTAGAGATTGTTCTTAACGTGTGTGTGTGTGTGTGTGTGTGTGTGTGTGTGTTTCATGGCTAGTGAGTGATAAGCCAGGTCCAGACAGGCTCTCTGCTATCGAGGTGATGAAGACCCATAGCAGCTGCGGACAGGGTGGAACTGGCCCCGTGAGCTTCTGAGACCGTAACGCTTCAGAAGAGCAGAAAGCTCCACGTGTCTCCTGCAGAGTGCTTAGTGGTTTTGACTGCTCACTTTGTGATTAGCACCCCAGTGGGTCACCGCTACACTACCAGAGCTGCTGACGATCAGCCAGGTAGCACTGTCAGTACTCTTTCTGGAAGCTCCTTGGCTAGAAAAGAAGAGTGGAATGGGTTTCTTCTCCTTTCGCATACTGCAGACAACTGTAGAGCTAAACTTTCTGTGACCACACAAAAAGTTTGTCTTTTATTATGTTTCTACCCACATTTATCGTATTAGCCTCGAAGCCCTCATCAACAGTTTCCACTCATAGTCTTCTTATGTCTGAAGCTACGGCCATGTTTTAATTAAAAGCCCTTGTTACAGCAATGCTCCATGGATACAAATTTGCTTTGGCTGATTCTGCTGTAGAGCAAACCACTTGACAATATAATATACTTTTTATGGCACACACAGGTTCTTTGTGTGAGGGACTCAGATCGTTTTTGGAACGGAGCAATTTATCTCTGCTACATGATGTCTGGGGCCTTAGCTGGGAAGTGTCAGTGTTGGGATATCAAGATAATCTATAGCTGGAGGGCCCGATGCCATTAGGACTTCACCTGGGGCTGGCAGCCGAGGGGTTTACATGTGGCCTCTCTCCGTCACTTGAGCGTCTTTGAAGCATGGGGATCACATGGTATTCACATGGTAGTTGGTCTTCTTAGCTATTGATTTCATTTTCCAAAGACACAAGTATAAAGAGATTTACATCATTTGTTCCTTGCATTATAAAATAGTTATGGAGAATTGCATTTGTCACTATATTTTTCTCTCTTGTTAGGAAGGTATTACCATTTCTAATGCAGCCATGTGTCAGTATTACTTTATTAATTTCAAGCTTAGGGTGACTCATGATCAATGGATGAGGCATAAACTCCATCTCTCAGTGAGAATAGAGTCAAAGAAGTTGTATAAATTTTCTCAAACTACCAAAAGTTTTTCTAAATATTAGAAGAGATTACATAAATAAAGGGAGTCCTGGTGGCTCAGTGTTTAAGTCTTGGTTGCTAACTAACCCATCAACTCCTTCTGTCAATATTTACAGCCTTTGAAACCTATGGAGTAATGCTACAGGGTCGCTGTGAGTCTGAATCGACTTGACAAAAATGAATTTATTTCAGTTTTATGGATATGAAATCGGAAGCACAGCATTTGGCACATAATACACTGATGATTATAAATCAATCTGTTCAGAAATTCTTTAATGAATTTGTGATATATACATTTAAGAGTTTAGATGTAAACTAGATTATAGAGGATCTTGATACCAGACCACTCGAGTATTTGTTTTATTCACTGAATAATTTAAAGCTACATAGAAAGCTAATACAAACTCATTGCTTTGAGTTGATTCCAACTGAGAGCAACCTTGTAAGACAGACTGTCTTAGGATTTCCAATGCTGTCATTTTTTTAAGTGTAAGAGAGAGCTTTATATCAAGACGTAATTATATTTCCAGCTAACATCCCAGCCTAGTACAGATCAAGTCCATAAATCTGATTCTACACCATAAGTCGAATACTAGTCCATAAATACCCCTTCAGAGTCGTGCAGCCACATGCAGTGAGGCAGAATGGAGGAAGATCACGGGCCGGTGGGGGTGGGTGCAGTCTTGTAGGTCAATAGTGGTAGACACATTCTGGGCTCTGGCTGCCATCAGCATGACTTGAAGTGGCTTGTCAACAGGAAGATGAAACGGAGAGTGTGTATGGCCTGCCTTCAAGGAGAAAGAGACAGGAAGAGGCTGGCCTCACAGAGCCATTTATCTCGGTCCTCCATTCAAGCTGTGACCTCATTAATACACTAAACTCCAGGTTCCTACAAGAACCATGTGGACACAAGAAAACCTAACTATCACAGTCCTCAACTTGGCACATATATACCATTCTTTAGTCAAATATAATTTTTTTAAAAAGGACAATAGTAAAATCATATTTGTGCTTAAAAGGAAAAAACTAAAATTCAAAAAATTCAAAATATTCCAGGCTTTTTAAACATAATATTCTATACACTCATAGAAACAAAACTATTCTATGCGTAATAATTGCAGTATGTGAATATCTACATCATAATCCTATCAAAATATTCTTTTCAAAAAAAGTTTCCTATCAAAATATTCTTATGAACATATTCCCATACCCATGGAAGTTTGTAAGCCAGCCATGTCATTACTTTGTCCTCCCTTTTTGGGTATCCAATTTCTATACTTCCCTCTTAGATCAACCCAGTGCTCTCAGGAGACCAGTGTGTTCTTTGGTGTGAAAACTCTGCGTTCCAGTTGGGAGCTAGTGAGTCTGCATCCACGAGCGAAGTCAAACCAGGACAGGCTGTTGCTGTAAGTGTCCTGGGCATTGACTGCCACACCTTTCTCCCGTGGAGCAGGTGGTGGCTTCCAATGGCAACCTGTTGGCCAGCTGCTAAGCACTTAACTGCCGTGCCACTGGGGTACCTTCAAAGCTGCATGTGTTTATTTATACTCTTGATAATCTGGTGCAGCTTTTATGGCACGAGGAGAGTTCACATAGGTAAGACTAAGTATTATCACTACTAAAGTCATTATAACTTAAAATGCATAGAACAAAGTGGATATGGAAGGGATTTTAAAGGAGGAATTGATAGGATTTGGATAGGGAAATAAAAAGTTGAGAAAGCAAAGATTGGCTTTAAAATTTAAAGTAATTACCAACACCAAATTTGCTGCCAGTGAGTCAGTTCTGACTATAGAAACCTTCTGTGGAGTTTCATAGGTTTTATAAATCTTTACAGGAACATACAGCCTCACCTTTGTCCTTCTGAGCAGCTGGTGGGTTTGAATTGCTGACTTTGAGGTTAGGAGCGTAATGCTTACCCAACAGCACACCAGGCCTCCTGTTTAAAGCAAAACCACTTTTTTTTTTTTCCTATCAGCATTTGTTGTGCATTTTGAACCAACTATTCACAGGCAATGTGGGTTTTCATTCTTCCTGGCCAATCCATTGGGCACATAAAGCACACTACCCAAATAACCCATTTGTTGCATTGTAACTTATTATACAGAATTTTATTAGTCACATTTTTTATTAGTAGCTAACAAAACTCCATCAAAGCTAAAGAAAAAGAGAATTTATTTTAGAAAGTGATTGAAGTCCACATCAAGGATGAACTTAGTGCTCGGGGCGCTGTGGGAACTTATGATTCCTATTTCAGCATGTGTTAGTTTCCTAGGCCATTGCAGCAAGTGGTCATTAAACTGAGTGGCCTAAAATAATAGGAATTTGCTTTCTCACCGTTCTGGAGACTAGAAGTTTGAAATTACACTTTCCCCAGGTTATACCCCTTCAAAGACTCTAGGGAAAGTCTGTGTTTTTTTGGGGGGGCAGGGGGGGGGCTCTTCTAGTTTTTTTCCCTTCCAATAGTCCTTGTCCTTCCACCGATTCATAAAGATACATTACTCCAGTCTGCCTTCAAGTTCTGGGTGTGTGTCTCTGTTTCTCTTCGCTTCTCCTTTTTCAAGGACACCATTCATTTAGAATGGATTATGACCCACTTCGTTGTGATCTGAATAATTGCAAGGAGCCCTGGTGGCTTAGTGGCTACACATTGGGTTGTCAACCACATGGTCAGCAGTTCGAGCCACCAGCTGTTGCTTGAGAGCACGACGTGCCTTCCTGCTGCGGTCAAGAGGTAAAGTATTAAAACTGCAAAGGGGGCAGCTCTACCCTGCCCCATTGGGCACCATCAGTCAGAATTGATTGGATGGCGGTGGATTTTTAACTAATTACATCTGCAAAGACCCTGTTTCTAAGTAAGGTCACATTCACAGATACTGAGGAAAAGACTTGATGATCGCTTTCTGGGGACATACTTTAGCTCACAGAATAGGCCCTTCTAAATGCTGTTTCTGGTTCATTTTCTCTCTCTTACGGTGGCATTCTTCCTCTGTTCCTCGATGCAGACAGTGAACTATGACTGCCCATATTTTCAGGCTTTACATATTGCTGTGCATACTCCAAGAGAGGAAGTGACCTTTATAAAGTCCCCAATTAATAACAAGAGTATTGATTGCCTGTGTTTGAACTACTGATCATCCATGGTTGCTAGGTCTGGAAAGTACACACGTGAAGGGAGATTTTCAGAACATGATATCTTTTCCTGCATCCTTGCAAACGGGAGTGGGTGTTTCAAGAAATACATTTCTAAAGAAGGACTTCAGGAAGAAAACGCAAGTCCTAAAGCTTGCATTTTACATATTTTCACTTTGGATTGACTACAACAGAAACCATAAACCAAATATGCAGTGGTAGTGTGTATACAATACACCCCCTGGAAAGTGTACACTTGCACATTCACACACGAATGTAAGGCACATTTCTTTTTTATGTTTATATATATACATATATATGCACACATTTTAATCATTTTATTGGGGGCTCATACAACTCTTCACAATCCATGCATCCATCCATTGTGTCAAGCACATTTTTATATTTGTTGCCATCATCATTCTCAAAACATTTGCTGTCTGCTTGAGCCCTTGGTATCAGCTCATTATTTGTTTCCCTCCCTCTCCACTCCCTCCTACCTCACGAACCCTTGATAATTTGTAAATTATTATTATTTTGTCTTATCTTACACTGTCCGACGTCTCCCTTTATCCACGTTTCTGTTGTCCATCCCCCAGGGAGGAGGTTGCGTGTGATATGTTTATATTTTTAAATGATCTGTAAGGCACATTCTGATGGCCAGTTTTAGTGAAGAAATAATGTGTACATTTTTAAAAATTGAGTTATTCTGTGTTATTTCCCATTGGAAGCAGAACTTAGGTCTTATTTTAATAAGAGAAATAGGTTAGTATATGGTTAGACTTATTTTTCAGTTGTCATAGAAAAAAAATCTATGTTTGATAACAAAAGTCTCTCTGTCATTAGCCTTTCTGTTTTGATTATATTGCACATGTAACAATGACCGCAGAGAGAAAAAGAAAGCAAACAGTAAGAAATGTGTTAGCTTGCAGCCTGTCTTGGAATGTAAGCAGAGACTTCCTGACAAACCCAGAAAGAGTTAGTCATCTTCCGAGATCCTCTTAAAGTACGTGGAGCATGCATTTTTCCACAGATGTACAGCTGTCCATCGGCTGTTTGGCTGGCCTCTTTGGAGCGCCAAAGTCTGCACACTTTGAGGCAGGCTCCTTTGTTTACCCAGGTTTGTAGGTTCGGTTGTTCGTAGTGTATAAAAAATGGTAGGTACTTAGGGAGAGTCCACTTGGTGTTTGAATGGGGGAGTTCCTTTCAGAGAGGTCCGAATTTCAGGAGCTTCTAACTGTTTGGGGTAGTTAATATGTAGGACAGATACTTTCATTATTATTGCCTCTAAGGAATTTTCCAGGAAGATGTAGGTGAAATGAGATTCCAGAGAGAATACTGAGGAGACTGTCAAATGGAAAAATGGAACCAGCAAAGTCTAGACACTGAAGACGTCACTATCAAGAAGCATAAATCATCTTTGTTTTCTTTTTAGGAAAGGACTCTGTGTGGTCCTGTGGGGTGGGTCACTACCTTGCTGCCAACTATAAGGCTGGTAGTTCAAACCCACCAGCTGCTCTGCAGGAGAAACACGAGGGTACTGCTATCTAAAGATTTCCAGTCTCAGAAACTATGCAGGGTTGCTGTCTGTCAGAGCTCACCAGATGGCAATACGTTTGGGTTTGGTTCTTTTTGAGCATCGTCTCTAAGAATTGTTGACAGGCTGGTCATGCCAAATAGGCACTGAGCTGGCAGGCAGAGATCTGTGAGGTGGGTGCCTGCCTTGGGTCATCATCAGTAACTTGCCTCGGATGTGCGGGAGATGTGCCGAGTCAGGGTTAGCGCTCCAAGTGAGATCAGCATTGCTATCAACAGGTGAGATGACAAGGCCAGGGTTACTGGGTCCAGGAATTAGAGAATATAAAAAGAACACACATACTATGAAAACCTCAGTATATTTCACGGATGTGGTGAGAAAAGGACAGGTTCTGTGATGGATAGAATGTCTAATGGAGAAATGGTTCCAGCTATTGCTGACTCTGTCTTCCAGCCACCATTTCGCTGTCTGTCTGTCATTCTGTGGTGGCTTGTGTATGGCTGTGATGTGGAAGCTGTGCCACTGACATCTCAGATACCAGCAGGGTAACTCGGCGTGAACAAGTTTCAGGAGAGGATCCAGACTGAGAATGGACTCTGAAGGACTAGTCTGTCGTCCACTTCAGAGCGATTAGCCTCTGGAAAGACTATGGATAGCAGAAAACATTGTCAGTTACTAAAAACCCAAGTAACAGAAGCAAATCAAAAGCAAAAGATTATGCTGGAAGATAAGCCCCTCACATTGGAAGTAAAACTATTACTTGTGAAGAACTGCCTTCTCAGAGTAGAGGGGACCATCAGGCCTGGATGAAGTAAAGCCTGCAGGCCCTTCGTTTTCTGATGGGGCATTTCACTCAAAACAGGAAGAAGGTGTTGCGAATGTAAATGAGTACTTGGAACGTGGTTTGTACAAAGAATGCATCTAGGAAAATTGGAAGTCATTAAAAGTGAAAAGCACAAAAGATTGATATTCTAGGCACTGTTCAGCTGAAATAGTCTGATATTGGCTGTTTTGAATCAGAAAATTATGTATTTTATTTCCCACCAGCAAAATCGAAAGGAAAGGAAGGCATTGCTTTCATCATCCAAAGGAACATCAAGATATAGCGTGCAGTGCAGTGCTGTCTGTGATAGGACTCTATCGATCCACATTCACACAAATCCCACCAATACCACTATTTTTCAAATTTATGCACCAACCTCAAAAGGTAGTGATGAATAAATTAAAGAATGCAATCCAGATGCAATGGCAATTAATGGTAATTAGAATGGAAAAGTTGGAAAGAGAGGAAGGATTAGTAGTTGGAAAATATAGTCTTGGTGATAGAACTAAACTGGAGATCGCATGATAGAATTTTGCAAGACTTGTTAATAGAAAATAACTTCTTTTCAACACACAAAAGGTTGAAGACATGTAGACTTCTCTAGATGAAATACACAGAAATCAAGTTGACTACATCTGTGGATAGATGTGGAAAGAGACAATGGCAAAGTTGATTGACTATCAGCAGCTAAACCAGGCCAGAGGCTGATTGTGGAACAGACCATCAATTGCTCATATTTAAGTTTAGGTTGAAGCAGAAGAAAATTGAAAGAAGTCCCCCCAAGTCAAAGTATGACCTTGAGTATATTGCAGCTGAATTTTGAGAATATCCCAACAGATTTGACGCTGTGCCCCCTTAATTGCAGAAGACCAGATGAGCAGTGGAATGGCATCAAGAAAAATCTATAAAGAAACAAAACGTCATTAAAAATCTAAGAAGGAAAAAAAAATCAAAGTGGATGTCTGGAGAGACATACAAATTTGCTCTATTTGTAGAGTAACTAAAGCAAATGGAAGAAATGAAGAAGTATAATAACTAAATAGAATTTTTCAGGAGACAACTTGAGAAGAAAATATAAAATATGAAATCCGAAAAGAAAGACACCCTCAGCATATCTTAGACTGAAATAACTAAAGAAAAATTCAAGCCTCAACTTGTCATATTGAAAGATTCCATTGACAAAATACAGAACGTTACAGGAAGCATCAAAAGAAGATGGAAATAATATGCAGAATCCTTTACCAAAAATAACTCGTCAATAGTGAATCATGTCAAGAGGTGGTATATAAGCAAGAACCAGTGGTACTGAAGGAAGAAGTTTAAGCTACACAGAAAGCACTGAAAGACTTCAGGAATTGATGGAGTACCAATTGGAATGTTTCAACAAGCTGATGAAGAACAGGAAGCACTTAGTCCTTTATGCTGAGAATTTTGGAAGACAGCTTCTTGGCAAACTAACTGGAATCAATCCATCTTTCTACCCATTCTTAAGAACTGAGACCCAACAGAATGTGAAAATTATACAGCAATAAAATTGATATCACCTACATGTGAAATTTTGTTGAAGATCATTCAACAGTGTTGCAGCAGGACATTGACAGAGAGTTCCAGAAATTCCAGGAATTCCATAAGTTCTGTCTGGAATTCTGTCAGGAATTCTGGAAATTCTGTCAAGAGGATTTAGCGCCAGGGTTATCATTGCTGATGTCAATGGATCTTGCCTGAAATCAGAAAACACCACAAAGATGTTTACTTGTGTTTTGTTGACTGTGCAAAAGTGTTTGGCTGTGTGGATCATAGCACATGGGACCACGAACAGGGGCACACTGCATGCTTTGACATCAAGAAAGTTGTGCCCCAAGGTTGTATCCTCCCATCGTACCTTTACAGTCTGCATGCCAAGGAGAAGAACGGAGACGCTGAGGAAGAATGCGGTATCACCATTGGAGGAAGGCTTGTTAGCGACTTGTGACTTGCAGATGACACACACCTTGCTGGCTGAAAGGGAGGGGAACCTGAAGCACTTGCTGATGAAGATCATGGATTGTCCCCTTCAGTCTGGATCACAACTCGATGTAAAGACAACCGAAACCCTCCCACTGGAGCAATAGGCAACATCCTGATAAGTAGAGGAAAGATCGAATTGTCAAGGATTTCATGTTGGTCGACTCCGCAATCGATGTTTATGGAAGCAGCCAGCAGAAATGCATTGTGGTCAGTAACTCTGCTGCACGAGACCTCTTTAAATTGGTGAAAAGCAAAGATGTTACTCTGGTGACGAAGGTGCTCCAGAACCAAGCATTGGGATTTTTAATCGACTTCTATGCATGTGAAAATTGGACATTGAAAAAGGAAAACTGAAGAAGAATCTGTGCATTTGAATTGTGGTGTTGTCAAGGAATATTTAAAATACCATGAGCTTCCAAAGGAACAGATAGATTTGTTTTGGAAGAATTACAGCCAGAATGCCCCTTAGAGGCAAGGACGGAGAGAAGTCCCATACTTTGGACGTGCTGTCAGGAGAGCTCAGTTCTTGGAAAGGTGCCCCATGCTTGTTTGAGTGGAGGGGCAGGTGGACGGACACAGTGGCTGCAACAGTAGGTGTAGACACACGAGCAACTGTGAGGTCGGCACAGGACTGGGCAGTGTTGTTTTGTTGTACGCACGGTCACGATGGATCAAGACTGATTGGAACATCAGTGTAAACAGTAACGTGACTTCAAAAGTATCCCTTATCCTTGAAGGGGTAGGAAAATGTATTCATGCATAGCATAGTTAAAATGATTTAGATAATGGGAGAGCTGTATTTATAAGACATTTTCAGATAGCAGTCACGGGTCACCTAATGCTTAACAACTCATCTTTCTGAGAGAAATACCCAGCACACTCTTGTGCCTATTTGCAAGTTTTATTAACCCAGAAATAGAGAGAGAGGAGATGCAGATTTTCAACCTTGGGGATTCACAAGACATACAGAGCCAGTTGTCTAGAGGACAAGATTTCTAGTACAACATATTAGTGTTGTAGAAATAATTAGTCCTAATGTCAAGAACGATAAAGAGGGAAGCCAACCTTCAGTGGGAGCCTATAGGGACATAAGTGAAAAATGGATTGGGTGGGATTGAAGAATATAAGTCAACATGAGACTAAACTGTAGTTTCATGAAATAGAGAGATGAAGTGGATAAGGTAGGAAGATTGTTATAGAGAGTTTTCTAGGTAAGGTAAGCAGATTTCTAAGTAAGCTGGAGGGATTTTAAGTTCTACTGCAAATTGGGTGAATTGGGGCAATGAAGATAAGAGTTCTGGAGTGTACATGGAGAGGTCAGATTAGAACAGACAGTATTATTGAGAAGGGATTGATAAGAAATCTGTAAGCTAGACTTCAGCTCCTTGAAGAAATGCACGGCCAGGGGGCTGGCGCAGAAAGGATTTGTGAATGCCGTGAACTCCATCCAATAAGAGAGAAGGTTTTCCATGAAGTAGAAGAGGAATAGCATAAAGCAGCAATTGAGGGAGCTGGGAATGTGCCCACCCCTGTCTGTCTCTGAGGGTAGGTGAACAAGCTGTTTTCAGTGGGCACAGAAAGGAAGAGGAGTCAGAGGATGAGAACTGTCGGAATGGTAGACTAGAGGGACATATTTGCAGAACAGGGGAGGAGTAAGCAGGCAACATTTCGTTAATGGAGGCGCTGACACAAGCATCAAGCCCCAAGGTTTCCATCGGGATATCGGTGTAATGGAGTGTGCCTCCGCAAATCGCCATCCCCTGGTGGCGGGCCTCGGCTGATGGTGGCTTCAGTGATGAACGATAATGGGTTTTGTTATATAATCCACAATTTATCAACAGCCTTAAGGCTTAGAAGCATATATATTGAGGAGCAGAATAGAAACTAAGGGAAAGAGCTTGAATTGAAAATCAAACGTACAAAACAGAAGAGTTCAATTAGTGTAGAGCATTCATGTTTATGGTGTGTTTAGATATGATAACGCGATAACGCGTGTGCTAGATTGTATAGCGCACAACCAGGTTATTCTCCTTCCTTGTACAAACTGGGAAATGATCCTTGGGGTCTTCCAGCAGGATTTCAGGTGTTTACAGAGGGGACCATCAGTTCCCTTGTCTTCTAGTGTAGTCTCGGCATATCTAGACTAAAGAATAGTTTGTGTCCTCCCTCTCACTCACTGCCATCCAGTTGAGTCCAACTCCTAGCGACTCTTTGGGACAGAGTCAGATAGCTCCTGTGGGTTTCTGAGACTGTAAATCTTCATGGGAGTAGAAAGCTGCATTATTCTCCTCGCTTAAATCCTGTTTTAAAAAAAGAGTCTTGGTTGCCCACTGTTAGGTACTCGGCTACATACTAACATGGTCAGCAATTTGAACCCACCAATTACTCTGGGGTGGAAAATGTGCCCCTCTGCTTCTTTTTTTGTATTTTATTTTATTTTATTAAAAAACATTTTATTAGGGGCTCATACAACTCTTCTCACAATCCATACATATACATACATCAATTGTATAAAACACATCTGTACATTCTTTGCCCTAATCATTTTCTTTTTTAATTTTTTTAAAATTTTAACAATTTATTAGGGGCTCATACAATTCTTATCACAGTTCATGCATATACATACATCAATTTTATAAAGCACATCTGTACAGTCCCTGCCCTAATCATTTTTTTCTCCTCTTTTCTCTTTTTACATTTTATTAGGGACCCATACAACTCTTATCACCATCCATACATATACATACATCAATTGTATAAAGCACATCCATACATTCCCTGCCCCAATCATTCTCAAAGCATTTGCTCTCCACTTAAGCCCCTTGCATCAGGTCCTCTTTTTTTTTTCCCCTCCCTCATGTGCCCTTGGTAATTTATACCTCGTTATTTTGTCATATCTTGCCCTATCCGGGCAGCGCGACTGTGTCTTGTTGGGTACATGCTGGCTAGATCAGGAAATAATGATTTAATGGCAATCGCGTGCTCATCTAAATGTGAGGGGTACCAAAGCTGGAACGGCGCTGGGCAGAGGGCAGCTCGTGTAGTCTGCATTGTTCCTGCTAGGAGAGCATGGAGCAACTCGCTCTGAGCGAGTTTACCCAGTGGTGTCCCCTGGGAAGGCTCTCTTTGGTTACAGGGAATTTTTTCTTAAAAGCAATTTAGCTCAAACCTCGGATTTTTTTTTTTTTGTGACGGTTGATTTAAGAGAACAGTGTACGGCTGTGAAATTTTGTTTCCTGCTTGGGAAAAATGACACAGAAGCTGTTCTGATGTTGAGCACAGCTCATAAGGACAGTGTTATGGGAAATACTCAAGTGTATGAGTTGTTTTCTCATTTCAAAAAAAAGATGAAATGTCAGTTGATGACAAACCTCATTCTGGATGTCTGTCAACTTCCTGAATGGATGAAAATGTTGACTGCTAGTGCATTGGGAGTTCATTTCACCAGATCAGACTGTTAATCAAGCTTTCTATTTAGAGGTCTGAAAAGATTGCATAGCAGGGTGCAACAGAAAAGGCCTGATTTGTGGCAGAAGGGGACCGGTTTTGCCACCATGCCAATGCTCCTACTTACAGAGCTATCTCAATGTGCCAGTTTTGGGCAACAAAACAGCATGTCTGTCTTGTCTCGTGCCCCTTATTCACCGGGCCTCACTCTGTGCAACTCCTTTTTCTTTCTGCAAATGAAGAGGGACATGAAAGGACAGCAATTTGCTGATGTAGGAAGGTGAAGAAGATAATCAAGGAGGTGCTGTCAGCCATCCAAACAGATGAGCTTGAAAAATGTTTCCAAGAATGGAATTGCAGATTTGGCCAATGTATTAAGTGTAATGGAGAATACTTAGAATGTGATAAGGTTGTTTTGTAAAAAAATTAAATACCTAGCTTTGAAAACAAAATTCACTTTTTCAGAGTACCTCCTCATAGACTTGATTTTCTTTCCTTTGCAGTTGCGTTTATTTTCCTAATTTCAGATTTATTTTTCTTCTTTTTTACCTTTAAGTTCTTTAAGATTTTCGCTTTAAAGGATTGTTTGGCCACGTCTTTTTTCATCCCTGCCTGGGATGGGTGGACTGTGGAGCTCAGCAAGACATGCAGTTGCCAGGAGTTGGTCTCCACTTCACGGCAGCGGGTTGAGACAGGTAGAGAGAAGGGTGTGAGGAGAGATGAGGTTGATTATTTCTGCACGGTCGGGATTGCAAAGGGATTTGTAGGTCATATAAGGAGTTTGGATTTTATCTTTAAGCAGAGAGGAACCATTAAAAGGCTGTGCCGAGAGGCATTCAGACCATATCTGGAGCTTTCTGGAGAAGCACAGGAATAATAGACAATGTCTTATCACCTTTGCCCACATACTTGCAATAGTTCATTTTCTCCATTCTTACTGACCAGTATCTGTTTTCCTATTTGGTTAAGGCTACTAGATTAATCTAGTTTAAGGCTCAAGAAAAAGATTTATTGGCCTTGTGGACTTTCATGTCAAAGCTGACATGAAAACAAAGCCAAAGTTTTGCATCTGATCTCAGACACAAATTGTGTTACAGAGAAAATTTTCTGGTAAGTATCCTATAAAGTGTATGATGAGGCAAAGTCATAGTCTAAAGTTCAATATTACCTAGGTTCAAAAGATTCCTAGAGGATTGGATATTAATTTTTAGGAAGACTTACAAGTATATTTGGTGGAAGGTTGTTTGATATTTCTGGGTCTGGAATTTCCAAGGGGAGAAAAGAGAAAAACCATTTGCTGAAAGATCAAGGAATTATCTTCCTGGAAGGCCTTTCTATTTCAGCAGATAAACAAAGCTGCACATTCAGTGTGGAAGAAGCCATCAGAAGTACTGACAGTTCTGCCTGTCCTCAGCCGTTGCCACTTACTAATGTTTCTGCATGTCCTTATCAGACCAGATGGCAGGCTGGAAACTTACTGGCTCTGTGAGATGCTGCTGTTCTCTGATTAGATTTAATTTAGGGAGGAACTGGCCAGTGTTTGAAACTAATCATTATTCATGTGTACTGTTGACATTAAAATAAAATTATATATTGCTGACCCTATATATTAAAACCACAGAGAGCTATTAATTTATTCACAAACATAAGTTGAACAACTATAACCAATGATGAACTGAGATATTTGGAATACTTTAGCTTAATTAAGCATATTAAAAAGAGAACAGCTTGGGAAGAATTCATAAGCTGTTCACATACATATAGGAATTTGAATGATAAGAAATGGAATAATTTTGATTAACCTTAATCAGTTGACTAGCAGACACCAGTGTCTTCTCTGAGTGTACTATGTGTAGACCAGCAGGACAATATAGATTTTATGTTTATTGGTTCAGGAAGTAGTTGAAGACACGATAGGCACGCTGCCACTCATGGGGCTTTCTTTACAAGGCACATAGAAAGGTAAAGTCAGTAGACTGCTAGATGATGAAGAACAGAGAAGAAAGTCAATGAGTGCGGTATGATTACCGAAGAGTCTTGAAGCCTGGGAAGTGAGTGAACATGAGGTGTTAAAAAGCGAGTCAGAGAATGGTGTTTGAGAAGAAGAAAGGGTCAGGAAAGGGAGGAAGGATCATAAGGCTTTCCTCAGAGGGTGAACAGGTTGTGTCAGGACCTGCGTTATCTGTTTGCTAGACGAGGACAGTAAGACGCTGAGAGATTGGTGAGGGTACTTGGTCCTGGTTACGTGGTCCATAAGTGGCAGGGGTGAGGTTCCGGCCCAGGTAGTTGAGCTCCAAGGTGTGTACTTTTGACTATGCTGAAGAAGTTGCAGAATGGAGACTCAGAAAATAAAGTTGAGTACGTAGAGGAGCCAAAAACACACTTTTATATTGAAGTGGGAGGAAATGATCATCATAGAAGAAAAAAGATAAATACTTAAAAATGTTATTTTTTATCTAAGTAGAGTGTCAAATAATATGGAGAAACTAAAGTCTGTAGTCCTGAAAGCCCATGGCCGAGTGAAGGCAAATTCATTGAATGCCTGTATACCTTTTTAACATGGCAATGAATTATTTTTAACACACTTTAATTTAAGTGAAAATTAACATAGCAAAATAATCTCCTAATCATTAATTCATACACACATTGTTCTGTGACATTAATTGAAATCTCCTAATTTCCCCTTGGGTACTCCTTTCCATTGATCTGGCTTTTCTGTTCCATCCTTCTTTGCCCCATTAGTCTCAATATAGAGCATGCTCTTCATGGCTGTTATTTATTTTATAGCCCCGTATTGAGTTTCAAGTTGGAAGATTGCCTTCGGGCAGTGGTTCTCAACCTTCTTAATGCTGGGGCCCTTTAATACAGTTCCTCATGTTGTGGGGAACCCCAACCATAAAACTTATTTTCATTGCTACTTCATAACTATAACCATAGCTGTAATTTTGCTACTGTCGTGAATTGGACAACCCCTGTGAAAGGGTCGTTAGACCCCCCAAAGGGGTCGGGACCCACAGGTTGAGAACCACTGTCTTAGGGAACTAGCCTTGCGGTGTCTTCCAATACCTTTCAGAGCAGTAAGCTGGTATTTTCTATTTTTGTTTTTGAATTTGCCCTACTTTTTAATCATTTTAATCAGGGTCATCTTCCGTGCTCCTAGTCAGCGCCAACTGTGGTGGCTGGGCACCACCTGGTTCTCTGGTCGCACATTATGGCTCATGTGGGCCGTGCATCCTTTGGACTGGACTACTAATTGCTTCCTTGAGTCTTCAGTTTTCGTCTTCTTTCTAAACTAATTGTGATTAATACACCTATCAAACCAGGCCACAGTTCAATCACATCTAGCAGAATTGTACACTTGCTGCCACGGTCATTTTCCACACAATCTTTTTCTGTATGGACCCCCTTGATAACAGCCTCCCTTTACCTAATCTGTGGCCCCCTCCCCCACAAAACTCATATCCTACTGCTGACGATATAGGTTCATCTGTCCTGGTTTTCATAACCTGAAAAATGAAAAAGACATATACTGCAGCTTCCAGAGGGTGACTGCAATGATACTGCACTCCCAAGATACCCCTGAATATGCACAGTCAGAAACCCAGCCAAACAATACAATCCCCAATGCATACGATTTTGGAGACCAGATCAGGTCCAGCGTGCATCCTAGGGGGAATCTGTTGACAAGTTTTAACTTTTTCAGGCAGGCTTCTGCCTTTGACCTTCTATACTCAACTCACCAATGCCCTCCGTTTAGTGACCACTTTCCTCCTGTCCCTCGATTCTGGATAGAGTCTTATTTCCTGCATAGTTCCACCAATGAATCTCGGGCTCCCATGTCATCCGTAGCGTCTGGCAAACCAGATTCTTGGGCTTTAGGCTCTGATACTGAGCCCTCCCTTCAATTTGGATTATATGCTTCACAATCCTTTGGTGACTGGTGATGGTGTGCTTCTTCCATGTGGACTTGGTTGACATCTCACTTAGATCGCTGCTTGTTTGGAGACAAGATTTAAGACCCCAGATGCTATTTTATCTGATAGGTGGCACCATCTAATTTCTTTACCACATTTTGCGATAGCACCCGTCTCCTCCATGTTCCTTTCCTGGAGACGAGTATTGGAGTATTGAGCATGGCCATGATGTACGAACTAATTATTTTTAAGTTGGAACTGGGATTTAGTGTATGCCCAAACCAGTCCTGGATGTATGTTTGTTTGACGTGGTCTTTCAATTTATTCTTACTTTGGAATTAACCCAAATATCATACCACTTAATCTCATCAAGCAGAATTTTACCATTGCTTCCATAATCAGTTCCCAAACATTGGATTTCTCCTGGGTACTCTGACATTATCTCCCTTTTATTGCTATCCCCCTTCCCCACTTTCCTGGGTTTCATTTACCAAAAAAAGGAAAAACTTATTTCACTTCTTCTGAAGGCTAATTCCCTACTCCATAGCACCTGAGGTATGCCCTGCTATGAACAAACAAAAACCAAATATAGCAGAACGATCATCACATATTTGCCAGAACAATATTTGATCTTAGCACAATCTATGAGGCATTGATGTAGCAAGACCTTATTTGTCTACCTGCCAACAATTCTCCAAAATTGATACAGCTGTTTTCTGCTTCCTTGGACACATGTATTTTCCGGTTTAAGTCCACAAGTTCTAGGTGCGTCTGAGGTGGGATTCCTGCAAGGGATCTCTTTGATTCTGCCTCTGGGGCATGCCGTACGACGTAAAGGTCCAGGATTCAGTGTCCCAAGGCCCCGTGACACCCAGCCTGAGTCCCCAGGATACAGCCAGCAGCCTGCGTCAGGGTGACCCATCTGGTGCTCCAGGCTTCTGTGATGGCCAGTCTCAAGCTTTGCAGACTCCAGTAGCTTCTCTTCAAATGAGGATGTAGAAAATTATCTTTATGAGGTATGTTATGCCAATTAACCCAGATGTCCCTCGAGACGATGGTCCTTAACATTCAAACCCAATAGCTCAGTCCTCTGAGGTGTTTGGATAGGTCTAAGACGTTTCCCCAAAAGTGCCCCTATTTGTATACATACGCCCAATTTCCCTAATGATATCTACACGTGCATGCATGTGTACTCTCAGATGCCCTCCCACACTTAGCTAGTATACATGTTAAGAAGGTAACCACTCACAGATGTTTGGTCAATATTACTGTTCTTCCAGAATTGTATATGTTACAGCATTTACATACCCAAGCCAAATTAACTGCCACAGAGCACCCTATTGGACAGGATCGAATTGCCCCATAGAAAGCCTACGGCTGACCTTGGGGCAGCAGCCCGACTTGTACCCATGAAGCCCCTAGAGCCCCATAGCATTTACCACCGTTGTCCTTTCTGCTTACGATGTTCTCAGTGTCTCCCTTTGCCTTGGTCACATTGCGCCGACTTCCTCCATGTTGTATATTGCTTTTTCTTCACCAGAATCATCCTGTTTGCTGTCTAGTAAGTGATTCCCCTTCTTTCCTTGGTAATGATCAAATGATGTTTCTAAATCTGTTCTGGACATTTTATCATGGCAGTCTCATACAATATTTGTACTTTGGAGTTTGACTTATTTCACTCACATGATCTCTTCAAGATTCACCCGTGTTTAGTGGATTCGTCATTATCATTGCAGAATATTCCGTTGTATGTATGTGCCACTGCTTATTTATGTTTCGTCCTCGGTGGGCTCTTTTGTTGTTTCCATCTTTGGTTATTGTGACTGATGCTGCAGGGAACATGGATGTGCTTTTGTCTATTGATGTAATGCCTCTTATTTAGGATCTACATCTAGGAGTTAGATTGCTAACTCTTATGGCATTTCTCGTCCTGGCTTTCGGAGAAGTGTGGATTCCCTTTTTCACAGTGGGTGTGCTGATTTGTGCCCCGTCATACTGACAGTGTCTGAAAGTCCCCGTCTCCCCAAACCGCTCCAGCATTTGTTGTTCTGTGTTGCTGTTTTTGTTATTGTTCTCCTTTTTTATCAGTGCTATTCTGACTGGAGTGAGATGATATGTCATTGTAGTTTCAATCTGCATCTTCCTTCTGGCCAGTGATCCTGAGCATCTTCTGATGTTTGCTAGCCACCTGGATGTCTTGTTTGGTGACATGTCTTGTTCACTTTAAAATGGGTTGTCTTTTTGCTTCTTTTGGATTGAAGTGTTCTATTGAAAACATTAGCGATCAGACCATTTTTTCAGATACGTTATTGCCAAAAAATAGTACCCGACCTTAGATTCTCTTTTTATTCTTTTGGGGAAAGTTATTGATGAGCATAAATATTTAATCTTTGGGAGGTTAAAGTTTTCTAGTTTATAGTCTGGTGTTTGTGCATTTTTATTTATGTATGATAGTGTGTAGGTATTACATTTAGGTCTTTGCTCTGTCTTGAGTTTTGGTTTTCTGTGTGATATGAGATACGGGTCCTGTTTCATTATTCTGAAAATAGAAACCCAGCTTTGCCAGCACCATTTAATGAAGAGATGACCTCTTCCCCACTGAATGTAGTTCAGCCTTTGCCAAACATCAGCTGTTCATAGGTGGTTGTGTTTACTTCTGACGTCTCCAGTTTGTTCCATTAGTCTTCTAAAAAAATCACAAGAACACACTGTCACTGCTGTTTACTGTCACGTTGGCTTCAGCTCATGATGCCCCACAGTTCCAGGAAACACTGTGTTAAAGAGGCAGAGACTTCTTAAAAAATGGTCTAACAAGGAAGAATTATTCTGGCACAAGAACTTCGAGGGAAAATTTTCAGTTTCACTTCCTCCTTGAAGCCTTGTGATTTTTCCCATTTTGATTCTTCTCTTTTTATTCATAATTTTTCTCTTCAGGAATGATTCTCATTGGATAGTTATCCCGGTTTATTCATTTTGTAGTTTGAAGATATGCGCTGTTACATGCGATAATATTCCCAGTCCCAGAAATGGTATACAAACTAGCTACTACTCACCGCATGGTCCCTAGCCCAGTGCCATGCCCTCGCTGTCTCTCAGGAGGCATCCAGAGCGCTTAGGAATGGGGCCAGGTACGATTTGAAGGGAAGTCATGTGGACGTGATGAGTGCCTTGATTTCGGTGACAAAGGGGTAAAAAGGGAATCAAAGAGAACTTACAGATTTTAGACCATTTTTCCTGAGAGGATGGCAAATTATTACTGTCCCTGCACGTTAGGTTTATTTTTTTTCCCTTTTGCTTCCCCTGCCTCCCTTATCTCATACTTTTTCTTACTACTCTTGTCTGTGAAGCCTCAGGTAGAGGGCCGGTCAGAATGCGATACTCCTTTCTCTCTCTCTCCACTTCCAGTTTAACACAGCGCAATCCTGTCATGCCAGTGAAAGAAAATGAAGAAGTATGGCAGGTTTTCTTTAATATGGAAAACTTATAATATGTGTCTCTGATCAAATGTAAATCTTTCAAATGCCAAGTCAGGCTGAAAGTTAGGTTATTTCCACACATGCCTAGAATTAATGCCGAAGTCTCTCACAGAATTTCATATATGTATATAATATATATATACACATACGCGCGCAAACACACACTAACTGTTCAAAATCAGATTATTTTTCCAGAGTGAGTTTTATTTACATATTTATTCAGTAGTTCATTAGACAATGAAAAATTCTACCAGAAAGGCCTTTATATGAACATAGGAGAAGTGTGTGGTGGAGACAAAGAAACAGAAGATGCAATGTCCAGGCTCAGTATGTGGCTCTGAAAGAGTCCTCTGTAAAAGAATCAACTGAGCATACAGTGAGTCTGTTCAGTGCTGTGGGGTTTCTGGGGGCCATGGAGGTTCCAGTGTAGATTGGTGAGAGGCTCGTGGAAATAGCGTTGGCTTTTGGCACAGTGGGGTTGGACTTCAGATTCTACCATGAACCAGCATTGGGTCTCAGACACCAGAAACTCACTCACTGCCATTGAGTATATTTTGACTCAGAGTGGTACTAGAGGACAAAGTAGGACTGCCCGTGTCAGTTTCTGAGACTGTAAATCTTTAGCGAGTTGAAAGCCTCATCTTTCTCTCTTGGAACAGCTGATAGTTTTGAATGACTGACCTTGTGATTTGCAGCCCCAAACCAGGACTAGAACCTTAGTTTTCTCTTACGAAGATGAGGATAACAATAAGTACTCTGTAATGCAGCTGAGAGGCTTAAAGAGAGACCAAGGAAGCGAAGCACCCATCCAAGTGCCTGATATGTAAGGGCTCTTTCTCAATGTGTAGCAACTATACAGACCAGAGTGCGTGTGTGTCTTGTGAGTGAACAGGGTAGAGCTGTGCATGGAATAGGGGAGAAAGTGCACAGGAGGCTCAAATGGGGAGCTTTGTGGGAGTAGGTTTAAAGATGGAGTTTGCAAAAGGGAAGGAGGCATAGATTGAGAGGACAATATACCCAGCATAATGCATCTGTGGATAATGCTGTAAAAATGCATAGTGCTTATTATTCCTATGATAATCAACCTCGTTATTGGAGCAAATGAGCTAAGTTCTGTCATATGTTGGATGATCAGATCTTCTTAGGTTCAAGGCACTTTGTTCTCAGTAATATACTAGAGACGAAGTATTTAAAGAGATGGAGATTTGTAAGAAGTTGAATTAGCAAATGTTGTGTGATACATGCATGTATATCTGTTTTTTAATAGCAGCAGCAGTAAAGGAACAGAGAGGAGAGAAAGAGGAGAATCGTCGTAAAGGCTGCTTATATAGAGTCAGACACCTCAAGGGGTTTGATTTTTGATTTGAAGGTTTAGGGGTCACGATTTCATAGGACATTCAATTAATTGGCTTATCATTGGTTCTGGTACTTCTGTTTTGTCCCTGATTTGTCACAGGGTGCTAAACAGCTTGCAAGCAGGCATCTAAGTGACAATAACTGGTTTCGACGTACCTACCATGGGAACTCTGATGCTGGAGTGGGCTAAGAATTGGGCTGATAATCACAGCATGGGGCTCACAGCCACTAGTGACTTCAAGACAGGAAAAGTAGGCTTTCTTCCCATCCCAAAGGCTTACAGCCTCGGAGGCCCACAGGGGCTACTCTGTTCTGCAGTATAGACTCGCTATGGGTTGGAATTGACTTGGTGGCCATGGGGTTCATGAAGAACAGCAGAGGAAGAAGGAGAGTCAGGATTAGGAGGAAGAAATGGAATGCGCCCTGGGATAACATTTCAACTTTACATGAAAAGAATTGTTTCTGAATCCTTCTTCAGTCCAGGCCTCAGTGTAGCTTAATTAATGTGGAATAACTGCCGCGAGCACTGCACTCTGTCAGCGAACTATGTAGACAGGTCCAATAGCTCATCACACCTTGAGATGTGGCATGGGAAGCTTCGGGAACAGTGAAAGGCAGGCTGAACGTGGTTGTGCAACCTGAAGAATATAGTCAGTGTCACTGAATTGTAATTTTTAACTGTGGAAGTGGCATGTAAGGATACGTAAAAAAGTAATGCTACAAAATCATAGAAACCTCTATTAAACCTTTACAAAATGCGAAGCTATTGCTTCCTGACATATCTTCTGTCTACATCTATACTTCCAAAGGCAGTGTTTGTACCTATCTCGCCTGCCCTGAGGAAGGGGCATTCCTTTGCCCTCTTGGATTTAGACCATGTCAATGATAATTTTGGCATCCGCAAGGGATACAAATTGGGTTTCTTTCAAATGTTCTGTGAGTTTTCAGGACAAAGGGAAGTGTGAGGCCCAGGACCGAGGTTGTGGGATGAATGGGCTAGGATTTCCCGAATAGCTGCTCTTAGGACCGAGCAGGTGTATTTTGATGGGAAAATTCTTGGCACAACTTTCCTGGCCCTTTCTCACCTATACGGTTTTCATTTTTCTCCCCCCCCCCCAGTAAACTCTAATTAATTGTGCATTTTTCTTTGAGAAAACCTATGAAGATTATCCCACTGGGATCCTTACAAACAGTGGCTGTAACTTTCGGAGCTGGCTTTGTTGTCTGGAGTTTAATTGGCCCGGCAGATCCTGTGGGGCGCCGCTGTCTTGCAGCGCCCCACCTTCTATTCCCTTTCCTTTATGAAGGCGCCCTGATCAGACCAGCACAAGGACATTGCTGACAGGGTTTGTCCGTACCCATCCACGGATCCAAGGACATGCTTACATACATTTTGTTTGGAATAAACCCATGCGCAAATGAACGGAAACGGTAGTATCAATACTTTTTGACTTACAGTTAGCTGTTTTACCGTGTTTATTTTCAACAACAAAAATAAAGCAGGTAAATGATTGCATTAGTCATGCACAGGTGCCTGTGACAAGTAGCCGTATGTAAAGCAGAGTGATATCCTGCTAGTTGTCCGGCTGTCCTGAAAGAAGGGGTGGGGGTGGGGGGCTGTACAGCAAGTTCGAAAGCTGGAAAAGAGATTGTCTGCACTGTTGGGGCTGTACAAAAATAAATCATTTATTCACCAAATAATGGCTAATACTTATGTTTCATTAATCAAATAATACCTAGTGTTTGCTTTATTGATTATTATGCATCAGTTATCTCATTTCATCTTCATAACAGTTAGGAAGAAATTTCTGTCACATTATTTTACAATATTTTATGGAGGAGGGCACAGAAGCTCCGGGAGATTGGAGTGATGTTCCCATTGCCACGTGACTCTAACTTGTGGGGCTGAGACTCCAGCTGGGATGGTCTGCAGAGTCCCTTCTGCTCCTTCTGCCCTCCCCCACGGGTTGCGGTAGGAGGTCTGCAAGGCAGGCGCAGCGGGAAGCAGGGCAAGCCCTTTCTGTCTGTCTGCATGGAGTTAATTCCGAGGCAGAGATGAAATTCTCTGAGCATTCTAACTCCAGCTGTCGAGGGGAGGGACCCTTAAGCACTCTTTGGAACACAGTTTCTCCATCTCAGGACCATGCTCATGTTGACCTGACTGATTCTGTGGTTGCTGTTGTGATGGCCTGTCCGGCGCGTTACCGGCTGTGGATCAGCATTTCCTTGCCCACTAGATGCCAGCAGCGCCAGCAGCTGTGATAATCAGCAGTGTATTCAGAGATGGCCACATGTGCCGGGAGGACCCTCCCGAGTCTAGAAAAATGCGTTGGCTCTTGGTGAATTTAAATTGCAAAAGTGTGGAGGTGTGCAGCCAGCCTATATTCGGAGGTGACAGAGGGGTTGGCGAGACTCACCTTACTCCTTGGTAATCTTCTTTGTCTGCAGAAAAACTTGAACTCAAATGGCGCTGCAGGCAGGACATCTGGACTACAGCGCGAGAGACTTAAGGGCTTGGCGTAACCAATTGAGTGATTAAAAGGGAAAGGTTTTCAGATTTTCATTGGATAGTTATTTTAAATGAAGAGAAAATACAAGTAAAAGGAAGTGAGAAGTAAACATTTTATGAGCGAAACCCGTGAGAGTTGGGACTCAACACTACTGCTTTGCTTTTTCCAAGTCTCACAAGTATTTTCCTTTTACAGGGAAAAATCTTAGGACCTTTCTGTCACTTGTTTGAGCGGAAGGAGCCCTGGTACTGTAGTGGTTATGCATTGGGCCACTAATCGCAAGGTCAGCAGCTTGAAACCACCAGTTGCTCTGTGGCAGAAAGACAGGGCTTTCTACTCCTGTAAAAAATTACAGTCTCAGAAACTCAGCTAACTGCAAGGTCAGCAGTTTGAAACCAGTTGCTGGGGAGGAAAGAGTTAGTCTCAGCCTTGGAAACTCACAGGGGCAGCTCTGCCCTCTCCTGTAGGGTTGCTAGGAGTCAGCATCGACTGCACGCCTGTAAGCTTTTCTTTTGTCTTATTTTAATGGAAAAGATTTGAGTTTCCCTTTTCTGACAGGCTTCTACCGTACACGAATCTGGCTTTTGTCATTTTCAGAGTACCCTGGTTTGCTTCTGGGGGTTGCTGGTGTATTTTGGAATAGTCTGAACTTGCATTTAACAATGTTTTTAATGCATGATTGATTAGCCTTCGGTCCTCCTTATGTTTTAGTAGCCCTACAGTGGTGGTCATATATATATATCAGAATAAACTGAGGACATTTTTCTCTCAAATTCATACGTATAGATGCAGCTCCAAACCTGCTGCGTTGGAGTCTTTAGATGCAGGAGAGCATATGCTTTGACAGCATACAAGGGGGCTCCAGAAATTCATGGGAAATGTAATGAAAATAACGTAATTTTATTTTTGGAACAAAACTAAAAAGAAAAGTATGACCAGGCTTACTAGTCAGATAGCGACTGATGGAACGTATGAGCCGATGACCCTTGGTAACCCTCAGGTGTGGACATGAATTCACTCTCACGCTTAATGTTGAGCTAGAACCATAGGGGGAGCAGTCACACTAGAGAGGGAGAAGACCCGACACTCAGGGCTCAGGGGCAGTGTGTGCGAAGAACACGGCTCAGCGGGTGAGAGAAGCAGGACACAGGGAAGTCTGGAGGAAGCGGGAGAAGCAGGATGCATTGTGAGGTTTGCAGCATGGTTTGTGGAGTAGAGGACTGATCTGCCCAGTAACCTTCTACTCAATTCACTAAGAAGGTTCAAAAGATAACAGAAGTTTTAGGACTGAACTTTTTGAAGCTTCCTTTGAGTTAGAAAGCTCTGAAGCACACTCTGATTGAGAGGCATCGACAGTCTTTTTTCCCTGCCTCTTGGTCTGCAGTGACCTATTGTGACCAAAGGACTATCCCCCAATTCACAAAGAGCAGTTCTGTTTAATTCTTATTGTCTAGAACTTCTCTGTCATATCGAAGTTCAAGGGATGTTGGGAAATGTAAATTGTAGTTAGGAAGGTCACATGTCCAGCTAAAAATGAGGGGTTCTACGGCTCAGTAACAAAAGAGAACAGACATTGATGGACTGTTAGCAGTCCTTAGCACATTCAATTATTATAATAGGGGGTAATTTATTGAGCACTGAACGGGTGCCAGGAAGAGGCAAAGCCACTACATGATGTCCCTGCTTTGAGCATCCTTGTTTTATAGATGAGGAAATGGAATCTTCAAGGCCTGAACAACTTGTTTATGGGGACATAGTTGCTGAATATTGTGCTGAAATGCTAAAACAGTTTCTCTCTATTCTATCGGCATTTGCGACGAGGCTATTGAATTCTATCACTTACCTCAGTTGCCCAGGACAATTTAGTTACAGTGTTTAGAGTCTTTAGATTTATATGTAAAGCCAATTTGGCCTCTGTTGGTAACAGGAGTATCAATAAGCCTTTATGTTTAAGATTTTATTAGAACCATAGTACTATTTATTTTGAATTTACTATCTTTTATTTTTAGAGAAAAAACTAAGATGCTTTATTGTAATTTGGCTTCCAGTTTACAGAGAAATTTGGATTTTCCTTCCATAGTTCATATACCTTTTGGTGCATGACATTGACTGCAATGTGTACAGTGTAACAACACCCTTTCCACACCCTTCTTAGGTTTACTCTTTCCATTTGTCCTTCTTTACTATCCCTTTCTGTCTACTGAGCTTTACGCTGGTAAACATGCTACCTGTGCTCAGGGAAACATTCATGCCAAGACACATGGAGATCTCCCGGAGATGCCATGTCTACAGATATTGAAGGGAGGTAAGAACTTCATCCTAGGGCTGACACCCTGAATTTGGACTTTTAGTTTCTAAACTAGGAGAGAATACATTCTCGTTTCCTCGAACCAGTCAGTCATAGTATTTCTGTTAAAGCAAAACTAGACAACTAAATCTAATGTCTTAATTTAATGTTTTTCAGGAAGAATGAGGAGGATTTTGACACTCCCATGTTTATGTATTTTCTGAGACTACATTGAATGACAGTACTCATTCATTTTTCTATCTGTTTTTGATTTCGTGTCAGAAAGTCATCATGGACTAAGAATAGTACCTGTATAAGTCACAGGATAGTAACCCTTTCTTAGAAATCTGCATAATACTACCATTTTAAAATCAGTGATTTTACAGGGCAGAAACCATGTAAGATAAAATTCTAGTACTAAACTGTAAAGCTGACTTTTGCCCTAGTTTCTTATTTATTTTAGATTTACATTTCAGCTGTTGTAGACATGAACGCAAGCGTTCTTCTCTGTGTTTTTGTCAGTCATTTATTCATCACACAATCATGCTCACTTGACAAATACCCCCTTTTGAATCTTAGCACGTGCCAGCCACTTCTCCTGGCACTGGGGACACAGCGGTGAAATAAACAGATAAAACTTCACAGACCTTACATGTCTTCTGGTCGAGGAAGATTGACAAAACAGAAAATACATGGTAAGTTCAATGGTGATGTGTGCTGAGAAGAAAAACAATGCCATTTAAAATAGGGTGGTTATCACAATGAACTGTGAATGAACGCTTGAACAAAGGTTTCATGAACTGCAGGTGTGAGCCTTCGGATAGCTGAGGCGAGAGGATTCCAGGCAGAGGGACAGCATATGCACAGGGCTCAGACAGAACGCTGCCTGGAGTTCTTCAGGTGCTACTAGAAAGCATTGACGCAAAGGAAAGGATGATTTGGGGGATTGCGTGTGCTGTGGAGAGGCCCTTGTAGGTTTACTGCAAGGACTTCCTATTCAGCCTGCAGGAGATGGGAATTCTCAGGCTTTTAGAAAAACAAAGGAGGGACCCACCAGGTTTACATTTGAAAGGGCCTCTCTATGAGGACTTTGAAAAGTTCAAGGACAAATTGAGTTGAAAAGTAATAAAAAATTTCCATGAGCTTTTTGGAACCCCTCCTATAGGGGGGCAAAACATAGAAGCTGAGTGGTCTTCTAAGTGATTTTTGCAGCCTCTGATAGCAGAACTTAGACAGGCGGCGGAATTTAAAACTTGTCTATATAAGATATTGCGTGTGGTTTGTAAGAAAATTTGAGAATGCAAGGTTCTAAGGTTTGTTTTGTACTTAAAAGATATTTAGAAATGACAAAATAACGATGTATAAATTACCAAGGGCACATGAGGGAGGGGGGAGAGGGGTGGGAGGGGAAAAAAAAAAGAGGACCTGATGCAAAGGGCTTAAGTGGAGAGCAAATGCTTTGAGAATGATTGGGGCAGGGAATGTATGGATGTGCTTTATACAATTGATGTATGTATACGTATGGATTGTGATAAAAGTTGTATGAGTCCCTAATAAAATGTAAAAAAAGAAAAGAGGAGAAAAAAATGACCAGGGCAAAGAATGTACAGATGTGCTTTATACAATTGATGTATGTATATGTATGGACTGTGATAAGAGTTGTATGAGCCCCTAATAAATTGTTAAAAAAAAAGATATTTAGAATGTGGGGATACATAGGAAACAGCTGAGCTAGTTGTTCATTGTCAGAGAGCACAGGTCTAAACAAGCTCAACTGAATTAACATTGGGATCATTTAGTCTGTAAGTGGACAGTACTAAATTACTCTGCTCAACACAGTAATTAATTGAACAGTTGAGAATTAATTTTACAGATTGCATATTGTATGCACACCCACAACAGAGTATTTATTAATAAAATCAGATTCTTTATCGCCTACATAGTCATTTTGTCATGCTTTCAATTCTATATGGTGTCGACTCTGAGATTTAACAATAACTATCTGAAGGTATTAACAGAATCAAGGCTGATTCTACTAATTCTGTTTTTTGCTTTCGTTCCTGAAGATCTTCATCACTGTGGAGAGAAAGCTGGTTAAGAATATGGTTAGGCTCTCGGAGCAGGGCAATTCCCACTCCCCCTTCTAGTACTGGCTGCAATACGCTGACGGTCATTTTCCTCCATGCACATGCCAGTGAATGGAAGGACAGATTGCGCGTGGTCCAGCATTTGTCAATGATTTCTTCAGACAATTGGTATCTGAGAAAGATCATGTCATCAGTAAACTGACAAACTACTTGTTTAGATTAGTGGCTGTGTATGGCATACAGGATGATTTTAAAGCTTGACATTTTCTGGAACTGATTCTGCTATAATTACATATTAGCCGTGTTACTTAACTATGTTAAATAAATAATTTCATTTCATCTAACACATTTTTATGCATGTCAGGTAAAATAAGATTACATATCTAAAATGCCTGGAATAGAGAAGCTGCTTTGTCTTCAGTTCTTTGCTATCACTGGGGTGTATTGTCAAAAAGCAGCAGCCACTGTCCAGGTTATCTTAGTAGCTGTTGCAGTTTTTTAATCAAGTAATTATTTTTAAAAGATTTTTTAAAACATTTTATTAGGGGCTCGTACAACTGTTATCACAATCCATTCATACATCCATTGTTTCAAGCACATTTGTACATTTGTTGCCCTCATCATTCTCAAACATTTGCTTTCTACTTGAGCCCTTGGTATCAGCTCCTCTTTTGTTCCCTCTTCCTGCTCCCTCCTCCCTCATGAACCCTTGATAATTTATAATTTTTATTATTTTTTCATATCTTACACTGCCCAACGTCTCCCTTCACCCACTTTTCTGTTTTCCATCCCCCCGGGAGGAGGTTATATGTAGATACTTGTGGTTCCACCTTTCTACTCCACCCTCATCTGTCCTGGATTCCCTGTGTTTCCAGTTCCTATCTGTACCAGTGTACAGTGTACAAATCTGGTCTAGCTGGATTTGTAAGGTAGAATTGGGATCATGATAGTCGGGTAGGGGGAGGGGAGGGAGGAAGCATTTAGAAAGTAGAGGAAAGTTGTGTGTTTCATTGTTGCTACACTGTACCCTGACTGGCTCATCTCCTTCCAACGACCCTTCTGTAAGGGGATGTCCAGTTGCTTACAGATGTGTCTTGGGCCCCCAATCTGTACTTCCTCTCATTCACAATAATTTTATTTTTTTTCTTTGATGGCTGATATCTGATTCTTTCAACACCTGTTGATCACACAGGCTGATGTGCTTCTTTCATGTGGCCTTTGTTGCCTCTGAGTTAGATGGCCGCTGTTTACCTTCAAATTAAGACCCCAAATGCTGTATCTTTTGATAGCGGGCATCATCAGCTTTCTGTACCACTTTTGCACCCTTTTGTCTTCAGCAATCATATCAGGAAGGTAAACACACAATGATATGATTTTTTGTTCTTTGGTGCCTTATAACGTGATCCCTTCCGCACCTTGTGATCACACAGGCTGGTGTGCTTCTTCCATGTGGGCTTTGTTGTTTCTGAGCTAGATGGCTGCTTGTTTACCTTCTAGTCTTTAAGACCCAAGACCAGACATCCCCAAACTACGGCCCGTGGGGTCACATGTGGTCCACTGAGGACATTTATCCGGCCCACTGGGTGTTTTTGACCGCCCCCCCTCTTTTTTACTTCAAAATAAGATATGTGCAGTATGCATAGGAATATGTTCATAGTTTTTTTTAGACTATAGTCTGGCCCTCCAACGGGTCTGAGGGACAGTGAACTGGCCCTCTGTTTTAAAAGTTTGAGGACCCCTGCCTAGATCCTATATCTTTTGATAGCCGGGCACCATCAGCTTTCTTCACCACATTTGCTTATGCACCTACTTTGTCTGCTGTGATTGTGTTGGGAAGGTGAGGATCATGGAATGTCAGTTTAATAGAGCAAGTATTCTTGTATTGAGGGAGTAGATCAAGTAATTTTTAATGTTATGTCTCATCTTTTAAAATAGAAGTGATGCATAAAATATTCACTAAAACATTTCTGAATTTTTATTATTTTTACCTAAAAACTTCATCTACAAGGACTAAGTGATACCATCTTCTTTGAATTCTGGTAACACAAAACATTTCTCTAATTTCATATTAATCCCTTTCTGACTTTGTTATGGAGAAACTCACCTCTCAGTTTGGTGTCTAGCCACATAGTTCATGTTCTCACCCCTTTTGATCAGTGTAATTCACTTCTTTGCAATTCATTCTTTCTTTGTTTTCTTAATCAGCTTATTTTTAAATCAATCTTATGGAGAAATTTATGTATGATAAACTATCTTTGTAATATACCATTTTTATAATCATTTTCAATTTATAGCAAAATGATGAAGTACAAAGGGCTCCCATGTACCCTTTCTGTCTCTTGGATACAGTTTTTCCTTTCATTAATACTTGCATTGTGCATTAGAATTGCTACCACTGGAGAACCAATACAGCAGCATTATTATTAAGTATAGTACCTCATTTACATAAGGCTCCTACTCTGTGCTGTGTAGTTCTATGGATTTTGACAAATGCACAGTGTCATATGACTGCCAGCAAAATCACCTGCAGAATAGTCTCACTGCCCTAACACTCCTTTTGCCTATTTCCTTTCTTCTTCCCCTTGAGTCCCTAGAAACCACTATTTTTTTTTAAACTGGTTCTAGAGACTAGACTTCTCTAGGGTGTCATAGAGTTGGAATCATACAGTTCATATGCATTTTAGGTCCACCCATATATTTCCATAGCTTGCTAGATCATTTCTTTGTATTGCTGAATAATATTCCGTCTCGTGGCTGGACTGGAGTTTTTGTGTAGCACAAAGAGTTAAATCCTAAACTCTTAACTGGAAGAGTTGTTTCTGGAACTTACCCAACAGCCCCTCCAAAGAAGGGTAACAGGCGTGAAAACCCTCAGAAGGGGTTGAGCTCTGAGTTGCCACATGTTGAAATTGACTTTATGTTCCATAGTTCATCCAGTCACCAACTACAAGGCATGTTGTTAGGTTCTTGCGTGCCATTGACTCAGCCCCAACGTAGCAAGCCTATGTACACGAGAGTGAAATGCTGCCCCACTCTGCATCCTTCTCACAACTGCTGCTGTTTGAGGCAGGTGCTGTAGCCCCTGCCCCTTTCCTGTCATTGCATCTGCAGCCCTCAACTTCCCCTGCAGTGTCATGTCCTTCTCTTGGGACTGCTGTGCCTGCACAGCCTGTGCGAAGTATGGGAGACAGCTCACAGTCCTTTCCTCCAAGGATCAGTCACGTTGTACTTCCGCTAAGACCTTTTTTTTTTTTTTTCAATTTTTTGGCAGTCCAGAAGCTATTCAGTATTCTTCACCAACACCATAATCATAGATATCATTTCTCAGTTTTCCTTATTTACTGTCCAACATTTCCTTTCACATGATATCATTGAAAATACTGGGTCAGAGGTCCCCCCCAGCACCACCCCCAGCCCATTTGTCCAATAAAGTACATCATAATGCTTCTTGGAAGCTAGGGGTTAAGACCTGATCTCTCATGCTTTGGACGTATAATCAGGGGAAACCAGCCCTGGAGAAGGGCGTCATACTTGGTGAAGTTAGTTGAAAAGAGGAAGATCTTTAGCAAGATGGATTTGCTCAAGTCAACCAGTGTGGTGATGTGAAGGACCGGGCAGTGGGGCCTTCTCTTGTAAATAAGGTGGCTGTGATTTGGAACTCACATGGGGGCACTTACCAACACCCTGCACCCATTAAGGGCGAACTATTCAGTGATGCAGTGAGCCTCAAAAGAAGATCGAAGGAACACATGGCATCACCGGACCGAAGGAATTAGTTGACCTATTTCAAGAGACAGCGTGTGACCAAGAATCGGTGGTATTACTGGGAGAAATGCAAGCTGCAGTGAAGGCACTGTGACAAACAAGGCTCTGGGAATTGAGGAAGTACCAATTGAAATGTGTCAACTAGCGGATACTATGCTGAAGCACTTACGACTCTGTGCCAAGTAATTTGGAACGCAAAGAGATACGTGTCAGTGCCATTCCAAAGAATGGTGAATCCAAGGAACACAGCAAATATTGAACAATATCATTAATATTCCATGCAGGTGAGATTTTGCTGAAGATCATTTTACACTGACAGGGCGCTGCTAGAATTTCTAGCTGGACTCAGAAGAGGATGTGGTTGTAGACTCTGAGGTATCATTGCTAGTGTCAGGTGGGTATTTACAGAAAGCAGAAATCACCAGAACGATGATTATTTGTGTTTTATTAAATATGCAAAGGCATTAAACCATGATTCATTAGAATCGTAATAAATAATGTATGTGATTTAGAAACATGGGCTTTCTTGTACTCTCCGTTTTAGTCAAGCCAAGGTTGTATGTAGACATAAAGGTGGTCATTTGAACGCACAGGGTCCTGCGTGGTTTCAGATCCAGGAAAGGGTGTGTCAGGGTTGTGTCCTTTCTTCGTGCTTATCCAGTCTTCGCGTTGTGCAAAGAAGCTGAGCAGCTGGAGTTTATGAAGACAACTGTGGCCTCAAGATGGTAGGAAGAGCCAGTCACACCTGTGGGATTCAGGTGACACAGGCTCACTTGCTGACAGCAAGTGGGTGATATGTCCCTGAAGGGCTTTGTAACAATCCAGACATGCTGGAGTATGGGCTCTATAAGTAAGTTTTTAATTGCGAGGATGGTGCTGAGTAATTTTTTTAAAAGCCAGTGGCAGGCCAAATCAATCTGGGAAGCTATGGGCTAGACTCCTCTTCAACAAGGATTACACCTCAATGTTAAGAAAACAAAACCCCAAAGTTTCTAAGGACCCTTTTCTGCATGGCTCTCGTATGAAGGTGAGGGAAGAGACTGAGAATTCCCTGTAACTGTGAGCAGGATTCCCTGGAATGCCATCCTGCTGCATTTAAAATGAGCCCTCTGAAAGGCAGGAGGAAGGATGGAGCTGAGCCTATTGTTTGGATGTGAGATCCCTGTGCAGGGAATCTCCTGGATTCAGGACACAACAGTGCTTTGTTCTGTTGTCCTGTGTATCAGGTCTGACCCACGACACCCAACAACAATTGACATTTGATACTGAGCGTTTTCCTTATGCCCTGTGTCCCTTTCCGGTGAAGTGCCTTCTCAGATATTTTAACCCATTTTGTAATTGGGCCGTTTGAGTTCTTATTGTTGAATTTTAGTAATTCTTGTGTATTTTTTTGGATATAAATCCTTTATCAGGTGTACATCTTATAGATTTTCCCATTTTCTTCTCGAACTTTTATAATTTTACATTTTGCAATTTGGTCAGTGCTCTGTTTTAAAGTAGTTTTTTGAAGGATGTAAGGCTAGTGTTCAGATATTTGGGGCATGCTGTTGTTTTGTTAATCCAGTGCATTTATTATACAGCCCGTCATTTCTTTATTGGATTGTCTTTGCACACTTTTGAAAGATCAATAGACTAGATTTGTGTTGGTCTATTTAAATGCTATTTTACTGATCTATTTGTCTACTGTTTTACATAAACCATACTGCCTTGATTATTTTTCTTTCAAGATAGAAGCATTGCTTAAAGTCAGCTATTAACTGACTGTAAAAGAGGTGACCTTATTCTAGTTCATGTGCAATACGCTCCAGTATCCTTTTAAAAATGGATAAAATGCGTACATTGGTTGGAGTAGCATGTATGCCTATCACATATGGGATATGCTGTTTACACAAATATTCTGTGGTGAATTGTGCCACGGGGGCTCTATTACCATTAAGAGTCAGAAAACTTGAGTTCAAATCTCATATCTAAATTCAAAGCCAGTGTGAAAGCTGTCCATTCAGTGCTATTTGCTTACGTCAGCTGTGTTGTAGGTTAAATTAACTTACCTGAACGTAGTTGAGTGACAATGGAATGATATACTATATATGCTTGTGGTATATACAAATAATAACACAATTTTTAGTGTTAATTGTGTGTCCGATTACACAGGAATTCTGTAAAGTAATGAATATGAACATGTTATAGGCTAGGCAAGGCTATAAATGTAGAGCAGTGTTGAGATTAAAAATAGTCTGTAGATTTTTATTATGATCATGTGGTCCCTGGGTTTTCCAAATGATCGAGAGCTCAGTTGTTTACAGAAAGGTTGGAGGTTTGTGTCTACCTAGAAGCTCCTCGAAAGAGAGACCAGACAATTCACTTCTGGAAAAAATCAGCCAATGGACATTCATTAGAGAACAGCTCTACTGACATACATGGGCTCAGCATGAGTCATAACTGACTTCAAGGCAACTGATAGCATGGTGGGTTAGGAGTTGGGCTGCTAAATGCAAGATCAGTGGTATGAAACCACCAGCTGCTCCTTGGGAGAAAGATGAGGCTTTCTACTACTGTGAAGAGTTACAGGTTAGGAAACCACAGGGGGCAGGTTCGACCCTGTCTTCTGGAATCATTATGAGTCAGAATTGACTCGATGGCAGTGAACCAATATTGATTATGTATTTATGCAATTATATTTTTAACCTGCAGCCTCGAAGAAATATTTTATTGGCAAGAAAAGAAGGCAACCGTTTAAATTTCTCATTAACAGAAAGTTTTGCTGTTCTTGTGGTGCTCAGTCCCTTTCTTTCCTTCAGCACGTGGCGTTGGAATTTGACAGTGCCTCGGCAATACCAATTTCAGTCGATCCCAACCTCTAATAGCATACAGCCCAAGAATTCATTCAGGTACAAAATGTTGCAAGTTCTTTTAAAGATTTGTGGTAACTCTGTGTATTAACTTCATGGAGCACCATTGGAGGATAAATTATAGCATTTGCTGTTAGTGTGGGTTCCCCTACTTTCTTTTCCTTTCTCCAGTGAGCTGTTTTATTTTTAAGTCAGATTTATTCATATGTAATTTGCATATCATCATATTTATCCTTTTAAGGTGAAAGTTCTCTGGATTTTGAAAAATGTGAGCAATCATGTATCCACTAACACAATCAAGATATAGCACAAGCTCATCACTCCCCAACGGGCCTTCGTGCCTCTGCGCTTCGTCTCTTTGCCCAACGCTCAGGCCATGGGAACCACGGATCTTTTTTCTTTCCCTGCCCTTTTATTTGTTCCAGGATTCCATTTATATCAAATATGTGAAGTTCTGTGAAGTTTGTAAGTTTGTCAGAACAAGTGGTGTAGTTCTTGTGTCCTCTTACTTCAGTGCAAGAAGAGCCCTGCCCTGGTGGCAGAATGGGTGACATGTTGAGCTGATCACCACAACGTTAGCAGCTCAACCCCCCCATCGGTCCACTGGAGAAAGATGAGACTTTATTCCTGCAAAGACTTGGGAACCCAAATGCAGAGTTCTACTCTTTCTGATGAGTTGGAATTGACTTGATGATCTTGGATTTTTTTTTTCAAGTGCAAGAAATTCTTCTTATTATTTTCATTGATTTGAAAGTTGAAGTGGTTGTGATGGCTAATTAATTGCATGTAGTGGTTGGTTCAATTGTTTCAAAGTTAGGATGAATTCACATAACATGAAAGCAGTGGTTCTCAACCTGTGGGTCATACTCCTTTGGGAGTGGGTGTTGAATGACCCTTTCACACGGGTTGCCTGATTCATAACAGTAGCAAAATGACAATTATAAAGCAGCAATGAAAATAGTTTTGTTTTGGGGCTCACTACCACATGCAGAACTGTGTTAAAGGGTTGTGGCATTAAGAAGGTTGAGAACCACTGCATTAAAGGGTCAGTAGGATTCGTCGCTACGTGGGAATTTTGTTACCTGGTACTGCCTGTATGTCCAAATTTACCCATGGAGGCATGCGTGGGTGTATGAGTGCTGTGTCCATGTTTGTGAGTGGTTCGAGGCAGGTGGTAAAGGATGGTGCTAATGAGCCCCAGGGCCCAGGCCTCATTTATCGCCCGAGAGGCTGATGGGATGGGATTTTTAGAGGGCAGCACAGTTGCTGAAAATCAGAGAAAGGAGGAGGTTTCTTTTCTCAGTTGCCTCTCAGTCAACCCTGTTGACTGCTGACATGGTAATGGAACTAAGGAAATAGCTTTACTGCTGGGGAGAAGTCAGTTGATCTGTATGAAAAGGAGAATAATAATAACATCAGCATCAGTGCTGTTGTATCTGTTACACTGACCAATTTGGAGTGCTACTGTTGCTCCACACATTTTGGTAGATGGCCAGCAATACAGCTGGAGAACACTAAATTGACTACAAAAGGGTCAATTGATGGGCAATAGAAATTCTTCCCACACACATGGGTGAGAAGGAAACTCATTACTTACCTCCTTACGAGTAGAGCTTCAAATCACTTAGTACCTCCATCCTAGGAAGTTTCATATCCTGATAAATTGGGATAATTATATAATCTTCTATTTTAGATTGTAGCATTATCATAGATGCAAATAGGTGGAAAGACAATACTAACAAGTATTTAAGTTTCTGCCACATGCGCACTTATGGATGCTTTAAATACATCTTACAAGCCGGACAGAAACCCTTAAAGGGGGCTTTGTGATTCCTATTTTCTACATACATAAAGTAAGCAGAGCCTTTCGAGGGCCATGCAGCCAGTCAAGCCAGATACCACCTTCAAAGACCACAGTCAATGTGCCTCCCCTCGTTGATTTCCCTGTATGCTGTGTGGTGACGCTTCAGTGTCATTCCTTTGGTCCATTTATCTACTAGCTAAATGCATTGATATTGTTCACAGAGCATCAACTTTATGATTATGTACAAGTGTTCAGCAAATAACAGGAATTGCTTTTTCATTTTCTATATTTAGGAGGTTAGAACAACTCATAATAAATATGATGACCTTAGGTCAGACATTTCCTGTAAAGTAATGACCAGAACTTCTGCAGCCTACTATTAATTATGATCCAAGAGCACTCAGCCATTGCTTTAAAAATAATAAAAAAATAAAGAATACAACAAATGATGCTTTGGTTGTTATGTAACAGTGTGGTGGGTGTTAAAAAGGTAATTTTGTTGGCCTATGACTATTTCCCGTAACTTCACTCACAAGAGCAGGTGAACTCATTTTCCGGTAGGTCGCAAATGTACCAGCTTGGGCTTTATTACCCACTTAAACTTTAATAAAGTCTCAAGAAGGTTATCAGTCTGTTAACTTTCTATGGTTATGTCATTGAAAATCTATGAGGTGACCATTCCGTTTTTTAAGCAAATGAAGAAAGATTGGGTCCAGGAATATTGTGAAGTATTTTTTTCTGCATTATTTTTCTTCTTCCTCCTTCTCTCTCTTTAAAAATTTTAAAATTTATTTTAAAGACCCGCTCCCCACCTTCCTCCTTCTCTTGTCATTCTGGGCAGGCCTTGACTTATGAAAGATTTTCAATCCTGCTTCTTTCTTTTCTTTTGTAAGTTACAATAGTTAGGTCGGTCAAATGTTTGCCTTTGTGTGTGTGTGTGTAATATTTCTATGAATAAAAATCATTAAAGAAGTACCCTGGGATATATTAAAACATCCTTAACACAATACAATAATACTTAATAATAATGTTTTGATGTGCATTGCAAAGTACCATCCCTTGTGACTACAATCCATTTCCTCTCATTTTTAGTAGGCAACACAGGGCTGGCCCTTCAGTACAGGCTGCAGCCAAGTCAGACCTGGGTGACCTGGAGACTGCCTACATACCTGAAGGGATTTGTAGGATGTTTTTGTGGGTCTTGAAACAAACTTTTCTTAAATTTTGAGAAGGAAGAAGTGTTTTCCCTCCCTCTATCTCTCCTTTCTTGTTTTATCCCCTTGGAATGTTTCACTCCTGTGATGTAAGCCATTGGTTAATTTTATTAGATTAGAAGCATTCAACTTTGGACTTAGCTGTTCAGCTTGACAATTGTATTATTTCTGGCAGGATATATGTATAATTTCAAACAACTGTATCAGGGAACAAGGCAATGTATCTGTTCTTTCCAATGGCCAAACCATTTGGCTGCTTCTTAGAATTTTCATATTTTATTTGCCTTATAGAACACCTGATGAAGTGACTACTAATATAGATGCGTATTTTGGGAAAAAATGTAATGTACATTAGATGTTGAAGTGAACATTTTAAGAATGGT